>NC_141141.1:129849736-130149736 GCF_053477565.2 Lygodium microphyllum | reverse complement strand
TGCCAATATAATTATGGTTGTCTACACCTAGGCAGTCTTGATTTCTTGGTGACCCCAATATCTGAGTTCTTTTTCATTGATAACCTTGCTTTGTGTGGATGGTTTGAAGAGAGAGCTTTGCTATTCCCAACAAAATAGGCTTTATAAATGAACTAGAAGATTAGGAAATTAGGAACTTGTAATTGGAAGTGGAGGAAATTGCCAAAAGGCTTGTAGTGACAAGACAAAAGCTCAAGACTCATTGATATTAGTTGAAATCCCCATGACAAGTGTAATGGGAGAAGAGGAAGTAAATCAATCAAAGCTCACAATAGTTACTCTTTAGGCTTGGGGCTTAGAAACACAACCAGAAAATCCAAAAATAACCACATCCAAAAAGGAAGGAAGGGGAAAGTTTATAGTTAAACTGTCAACCAATCTCATCTACAAAACACAAAACTAGTACATGGTGGAGCTCAATGATCTCAATTTTGAAATGCCAAGTATAACTTCTTCAAGAAAATTGTACATATGATAGCATGTTATAAGAGGAATAACTATCAAAGAGAGAATGCACAAATTCTAAACAAGAATATAAGAGTCAAAGAATACAATGGTTCGGTGCGAACTCACACACTTGAAAATCTCCCTCTCACCACACTAAGAATTTTGGAGTACAAGTATAAGAAGGTGGCCTTTGTAGCTCCATGAAGGAGAAGATCAATGTATCTTTGGTTAGTCTAGGCTAACACTTGATTAAGTGGGCTAAAACCTTCTCTAAAGAAGCATTTGTATCTTTCTCTTTGATCTCCTAGTATATTGGGCATCTACATATGTAGTTAATTGACTATATCTCCATGCCAAAGCCTACATACGTTGTCCTTTCTAGCAACCATAGTATTCTCCTAGGTTTAATCTCAAGGGTGTGGGACAATACTTTGATTTGGCAAACATGAACTCTCATAACATGGGATATATACACACCTATGTATTGTGGTCATTTGACAATCTTGTCATAATAATATCTTGAATGATGCATCCTTGGTGGATAGGAAGCACAGCCATGTATCTCAATTGCAGCTCTATAAGATCATGTATGAGAACTCTTTACTACTCCTCTCAAAAGAGTTTAAGGTATCAGGATTCCTTATTATATTATAAGGGGGTGAAAATCTATCTGTATCTAGGCTATGCTTTGAGAATCATGAAGTATCACAATATACCATGAGAGGTGGTGGTATACTTTGTGGTGCCTCTAAAGGCTTGATGAGGAAATTTGTTTGGGCTCATGATCTTGATATTTCCAATGTAGGTGATGGCCTAAAATAGAGCCTTGACTAGCATTGGGGTGTTGTAAGCTTCACCATGCAAATATTTTAATGTTTTAGGTTATTATGAATTGGTTTCTCCATCCACCTCACTGCTCAATAGTAAGAAAGGCCGAACACCATATATTTGTTATGTACATAATGACTAGAGTGACATATATACCGAAAAGGGTTTGTTTGTGATAGGATTTTTAAAATGGTCACATTGGCACTATTGCTTATCTTTGCAAGTGCTAGATCATATACTTTGTCCTGCGAGGTACATCTCATGGAAAATCAACTCTCGACGTTCGTAATACACATGGCCATGTACACATACAAGTTTGTCGCCTTCGCATGGCTACCTTTATCACCTTCTCATGGCTACCTTTGCATGGATGTGTGGAAGATCATGACTAGTTTTCTATCAAGATTTGTTGAGAAACTCTTTGGCTAACTCCTTATTGTGAGGTATCATTGAAGGCAATAATTGGTTATGAGTTGTTGGTGCTAGGGGTGATGGATCAAGAGAGGTGTGAGGCACTTAAACCTTGGGAACCTGACTTATGCGTGCCATCCTTATTGGGAAATAGTATCTTCGTTCATATAGGTTATCTAGATAGATTCATAGTGTACCCTTGGGTTAGTGTGCATGTGTTTTTTAGGAATTCGTTTTGCACTTGGTTAAAGGATGATATCAAACTTTCTCCCTCTCAAGTAGGGTATGTCAATATGATTTCTCATAGTTTGGATTGATAGCAAGATAGAAAGAAGAAGAAGAAGAAGAGAGATAATGGTGAGTAGCTTCCTCTTGCTTGAGTCACTCACTCACTCCCTCATATCCTCTCACTCTCTCTTCCTACTCTCAAGCTATGGTGAAGGAAATAAGAAGATAGAGAAGAGGAAACTCTAAATAGTTTGAACACACAAAAATGAGCTCTCTATTCATGTTTACACATTATATGCATTAGGATTAGGGTTTCCACTTTAGGTTGGACACTGTCTACCCCTATTTCACTTGTGACCGTCTCTTTTTTACATTCCACTTTAGATATTGTGGACATGGTCTCAAGGTAAAAATCAATAGAGTTACTCACAACCTCCTCATCGATTTTATGGGCCTTCTAATTTAACCTTGAGTGATCCTACAACTTGCACGAGAGTGAGCCTGGCTCTCACCATTATTCTAAAATAAGAGGCACATACATCTCCTCTACATATAATCGAGCGATCTACCTAACCTACTACCTATCCTACATGGCCACCCTACATGGCATACAGAAACTTCTCTCTCTCGCGTGTGATGCAAATGCGTAGAATACTTCCCGAACCTCTCTCTCTCTCTCTCTCTCTCTCTCTCTCTCGCGGTGCATTGAAGGGGGGCAGTCAGCCTGCCATGGCATTCTCTCTTTCTCTCGCTCTCCATGCGAACCAGAAGCTCCATGATATTTTGCAGTAGCCCACATGGAATTAGGTGACGGCTCGAACAAAAAGTTTTCATCTCATTAGGGGAGCTATATTTCTAGGATCGCAAAACCTAATCTAATACTTGGGCATCAGCCATGTGAAGATAATGCAGCTCATCAATAGAGAGGGGAGCTTGAAAACGCTTCACTGCAATATGGCGTCTCATACCGTCAATCTCCCCAACTGCACACAGACACTGTTGATGGAAAGGTTCACTTTGTCAGGGATTGTTGCAGCTTATTGCCTGCAATGCAGTCAGGATCGTCGACAGAGAGACTCACCATATCAGGGAACTTGAAGATGATTTGGTGCATCAGCATGTGTCACCTGATCAATTTCCTCCAATGCGACCAGACACTGTTGATGGAGAGGCTATGGCGCATGATGGCTGGGCAGATGTTGCCAGGTTTGAGTAGCACTGCGTGATTTCTGATGCTCAAAATGCTGATTAATGACAGAGCGATGATGGTGGTGACTATGCGCAGACTGGGTAGAACACACATCACAAAACCGCACTAAAGAGATACAGCGTTGCTTTCGGGAACCTCTCTTACATCTGGCTTCGACAACCTCTCGTTTCTTCGTGTTCCCTACTTGGCTCCTGCGTAAGGGACCGCCAACAGTCAACAGTCCTGCTGCTTCTGATCTTGGAGGGATGTTTGCCATTAGAAGTCGCTTGAAGGAGCTCCGGAGGTGCTCCATCGTTGCTTGAGTGTAAGATTGGACTTGTAAGGCAACATCAAAGCGTCTCGCTAGCCTAACCACTGGTTTAGAAGCTTGGCACTATACACATTTTTGAGGGGGAGGTTGAGGATTGGGTAAGCAATGCCCTCCTTTGACCCTACAAAGATCAAAGCATTATTGCAATAGAGGCAGGAGGCAAAAGGGCTACAAGATTCATCACAAATGGGCCAAGAAAACAAGAATGATGAATGATACAATACTCCACCTGATGGACCCAATGGGCACAACTGTCTATTGCAATTTCAACTGGATGGCCAAAGGCCTTCTTTGACACCTAGGTGAAGCAAGTACTTCAAGTTCAAGGTTTACGATAGTAGTCTCCCGAACGGCTACCAACAAATTTTTTGTCCTTGTAATGCCTATGAGAAGATCCAATGTAAGCATGCATAGATGGAGGGCACCATGTAAATAGTTTGACCTTAAGCTCATGCCATTATAACTAATCATATATATATATATATATATATATATATATATATATATATATATATATATATATATATATATATATATATATATATATATATATATATATATAGAGAGAGAGAGAGAGAGAGAGAGAGAGTGTGTGTGTGTGTGTGTGTGTGTGGGGGGGGGGGGGGGGGGGGGGCGATACAAAGAGTTGTAGATAGTAAACACTGTGAGATTTTACTATCAAGTGAATACACATGCTTAAGAGGGTGAGAATGAGTTGCTATTGTAAACAACAAAAATAGAGTTGTGAGTTTTAGAGACACTTTGGCATACAATGGATATATGTACTCATTGTTGAAAGAGACATGGTGGGTCAGCCCTTGTGTACTTACATGAGCCACCCCCTATTACCAGCCATGCAAATCCTGACGATCGAAGAAGAGCAACTAGCTAAAAGATTTGCCTTTGATTCATTCATCATCTTCCACTTGCTCATTCTAAAGGGATGTGAAAATGCAACATTATTGAAATCTAAAGGCTAGGGAAGGAATATACAGATTATAATGAAGCATTAACTTGGCCAAGGTGTTAATCATTATAATCAAGACTCTGACTTTATATCTTAGGTCTTTGTACCTTTACATCACAATCTTTATACCTTTACACCACAATCATAGGCTCTTAGAGTTACTCTCAAAGCTTACAAATTAACATGATGTGTGATATGTGCTATGTCTTGTGTAAGGAGAAAACTATGCATTATGCCATCCTCAATGAGAGAATTAACACACACACACACACACACACACACACACACACACACACACACACACACACACACACACACACACACACACACACACACACACACACACACACACACACACACACACACACACACACACACACACACACACACACACACACACACACACACACACACACACAGAGAGAGAGAGAGAGAGAGAGAGAGAGAGAGAGAGAGAGAGAGAGAGAGCTTCATTATTGGGGTTTTTTGTGTGTAAAAACATAATGGCACCCACTCCAACTTGGATGCCATTAAGCTTAACAATATTCTCCTACAAATGTCTATGTTCCATAAAGGAAACATGTTTAAAAAGTAATCATTTTGAGAAAAAGTTTTTTCCTAGCAAAATGAAAAGTGAGTGAGGCATAGCCTCACGAGCTTTGCAAAAATGATTCATACTGCATGAAGCACGGCAACAGGCATGGCCGTCAATGCTAGCCTAGCCACACAAGCTAGTTCAAGTAATGGATGGAAACCATTAAATATTTCTTATGGACATATGGTGCCAAAAGTAACAAAAATACTTCTAGCATACAAATCAATGATATTTCTTACTTTCTTTGGAGTCTTATATTGCTATATTTAGTAGCTGCTATTTTTGAGAGTTCTTAAATTAGATTTACATTGCATCTTTTGGAATAGAATTGGCTAATTTCATTGACTAAGGTCGGTTTACTCTATGGTCCTTCCATCAATGCCATAATATGTTATTTCCAACTCATTTTTTGAGACTCCAACCTCAAATTTGTGATTTGATTCCTTCTCTTCCAAATTCTCTTCCAAATAGTTATTGTCATCTAATAGTCATAGTGTTTCTAGATCTTAAGCTACTACAATAGGTGAGGGGGTGTGATGGTGGTGCCAAGGGGGCTATGGGGAGGTAATGACAAGTGGCAATGGTGGAGGTGGCATCAGGGTGTAGTGGCAATGCACCTGTGTTTCTTACTAGGATAGGCTACCCTACTAGTCGCTTGCTTGCTAGAGGACATATGGCTATTGATGTCATCAAATGAGCATCAAACATCCATTTAGCAATAATGTTTGTAGTTGATCTATTACCCACACTATTGCCAGGTTAGTTAGACATCATTACACATATTTAATCCCATAGCCGCCAAGAAGCACTCTTAGTCTCAATGATATTGAAACAAACCTGTTTAGATAAAGACAAGATAATGGTGGACTTGCATACCTCATCAAGCTCATCCTAATCATCTCTACTCCAATATTTTGGCTTTATTCCATTGGTTTTCAATGGCTTAACTTGTTTCTTTTGGACCGATACCTGACAAATTTGGTATTGGCATTCGACTTCTATACATTAAAGATAACACTATCATTTGGAAACACTTGATATTGTGTCTACCAAGCAAAGAGAGTACGAGTTGATGTAATAAAAGTAAATTGGACCTAAAACCAAGCCAAACGATATATGATAGGAGGAAGACTAAGCTTATACACTATTGTCTAGTAGGAAGCACTAGAGTTCTCAATATAAGTGTCTGCTCTCAAAGAAACTTCTCAAAACTACATTTCAGCATGGCTATCCATAAAATTAAAATTAATGAGTGTATAGCTATAGGAAAAAGATAAAAATACAAAGCTCCCATTGCTAGGGATCTTTGGATAACAAGCATGATATAGAATGCAACTAGTAGTGTAAGAAAAAAGCATAAACCACCAAGGTACCAAATGCTACCAGAGACCTAAAAATAATAGGTATATAGATGCAATCTCAAGTAAAAGAGTAGCATGTACATAAGTCAACTGTACATAAGAGATCTCCAAAAGCAATAGATATCTACCAATTTGCAACTAAATTTTTGTATATGAAGAATGAAGCTCAAGTACATAACCAAGCATCCATCCAAAGTTGACAAACTTATCTAGGAGGAGAAAATACTAGGTGTACAAACCAAAGCTAAATCAGCCCACAATAATCAGTGTCTGCAAGAACAATGTATACCAAAACCAACTAAGCGTATACATAGGCAAGAGACTTCCATTATCTCAAATAAATCAAGCTTTGCAATGAAAAGTATCAAATTGCTCCTACTAAAGTGAATTCGAAATGTCCAAGACCAAGGTAGAGCTCGATTCATATGTCTCATAACATCCGGGTGCCCAAAGATATGAATCAATATATCTGGGAGCATATATACATAATAGGCCTTCAAGCCTGTAAACGAAAAACCACCGAAGCAAATATCCATTGTAAGCATGTAATGGATTATGTCATGGTGATAGAATTTGTTGAGCCCCTTACTTTCAAGGAGCTGTGCATAGAGGTGATAGTTCTTCTTGGGAAAAAACTATGCAATCTAAGTTTGAAAGTGATATGTGGAATTTGGTTTCCTTGTCTTGTGAAAAACACACATTTCCATACAAGTGGACGTACAAGCTAAATAAAACCCTTGGTTATTCTAAGCCACCAACATGTAAGGCTTGTTTGGTTGTAAAGGAATTTAAATAGGAAAGGGAGTCAACTTTAATGAGATCTTCTCTCCAATTGTCAAAATGACTACCCTTTGCTTGGTTTGCATGGATTGCATAGTTAGATCTAGACTTATATCAAATGGATGTTAAGACAACTTTTCTATATGGAGACTTACATGAGGGCATTTATTCGTAGTAGCCTAAAGGGCCTTGTGAAAAAGGGCAAGGAACACCTAGTGTGCAAGTTGAGGAAGAGTATCTAGGGACTTGAGTAGACACCTAGGGAATGGTATCATAAGTTTCATGCCTTTATGCATTCATAATCTTATTCCCATAATAGTGATGTGGATCCATGTCTCTACATGAAGCCCACTCATGATGGTATCCTTATTATTCTAGTACTCTATGTTGATGTTACGATGATAAGCTAGATGCTAAGACTTGGCTCAAGAGGAGTTTTGAGATGAAGGACATGGGGCATGCTTCTTGTATACTTGGTATATGTGTTCATGCAATCACTCTAAGGGACTCCTCTACTTATTAGAGAAGGAGTACATTCATGAGTACATTCACAAGATACTTGAGTGGTTCCATATGCAAGGGTGGTAAACCTATTGGCACCCCTTTACCTTCTCATGTGAAGTTCAATCATGCATATTGTTTCCAATCAAATGATGAGAAAGCCAAGATGGCTAAATTTTTGTATCCATTTGTAGGTAGCTTGATGTATGCCATGATAGCCACTAGACATGACATAACATTTATCGTGGGAATTGTGGCTCATTACATGGCAACACTTGCGTTGAAATTGGGATGCCATGAAGGGTATCATGAGATACCCTGAGAGCACTGCAAACTTTGTCTCTTTGCTATGGTAGCCAAGATAGTAAAGTCAAGGATCACTGACTTAGATTATGGACATGTAGATAGTAGGAAGTCCGCTATGTCTTTATCTTTATTGGAGATGCTATTTCTTGGATATCTAGGGTACAAAAATGCATAGCCTTGTCTACTATCGAGGCTAAGTACATTAAACTGAGGCTTGCAAAAAGTTTGTATGGTTAGGCCATCTAGTTGTATACCTTGATATTACTTCTATGACTCCTACCTTGCACTAGGTTCTATGAGTGCAATCTAGTCTTTCATGCAAAGACCAAGCACATTGAGGTGGATTGTCACTTTATTGGAGAGGTGATTGAGGACAAGCACATACAGCTTGTCAAGATTTCTATAGATAAAAATCATGTTGAACATCTCACTAAGAGTCTTTGAATGAAATGTTATGCCTTCCTTAGGAAATTGATGGACATCGGATGATATGATGTCTTCCCTCATCCAATTGTACTCATATATACATATTGTACTTTTCTCCTCACTACAAGCACATTCATCTTTAATTAGGAGATTGTTGGGGTTTAAAGGCTTCAGGTGCCTAATTTCTTGTATTTATCTTGTAATCATTGCCAAAACACCTATACACTACACGTAGTGTTTGTGCATAACTGTCATCTTTATACATAAATCTTACCATGATAGAATAATAAAAGGGAAGGCATGTCACACATTGTGATTGTTAGAAGTTCCCATACACTAGTCTTGCTCTCTTTTGTTCAAAACCTCCATAGCTCTTGCTCTTGCTTCCCCTTGTGCTTTTCTCTCACTCCTACTCACCCTTTTAGAGTACAATCCATATATGTGGTGCACTAGTGTAGACGCGTGTATAGTGCACCAATGTATGTGTACTAGTGTACACGGGTCGTATGCAATGCCTAACATACACAAAGGTAGTATAGGAAAGTGGTTTAAATGCACATTGAAGAGGTTCTAGTCCTTATGCACACAAATGTGTATGAGTATACTAGTGTATGTTCACAATGTAGACACTAACCTATGTGTAAGTGAGGTGCCTCATGCTTGTGATAATGTGAATTCTTTTATCCCACTTGTGAGTACACTAGGATGGGTATAAGCTTCCTATGCATGTAGGTGCACACCAATGTACACAAGTGCACATAGGTGTACATGAGTGTACCTTAGTGCACTGGGTGCACAGAAGGACATACATGTGCTCACAAGTGTTCACTTGTGCATACTATTTTGTATGCAAGAATTTACTTGTGTAATGGGTTCTAAGTGGATTGTTAGGTTGTGCCAAACATATCTAAGCGTCACTCTTCTTCTTCTTGCTCCCCTCAACCCTTCCTTCGCATAGGGTTATCATGAGACAAAGAGAGAACTAGGAGACACACAAGTACACACTTGCACATCCTTTTTCATGGGTGCACATTGAATTGTTTAGTGAGGTGGTGCGCAATGCTTTTGCCAAAGTGGGGGGATATGCAGGATGGTGTGTAAGGTGATTGTGGATAACTAGGGTGGCCACAAATGTGTTTGATGTGTGCAAGGAAATTGTGCAATGTGGTGCTTTGACAAGGTGAATGCACAATGAGTAGTGCACTATGTGTGCATTTGATGGAGGATAGAGTGCACTGATGTGGTGTAGAAGTGCACATGTGCACCAACATGTAGCAAGGGTGCAACAAAAACCTTTCTTCCTTGCTACCTAATCTAATGCTACACAAGGTGTAGGAAGGGGTAAGGATCATATACACACACTACCAATCAAGGGTGCACATGAGTGCACAAGGTTTAATTGTAAAAATAGTTTACCAGTCCATTATGGTACTATGTGCTTTGTGTATGCATATGTGAACAGATTAACACTCAAGGATTGCTACACATGACTCATCAATGCAATATGCATATCATGATGATGCTATAGTGCACATGATGCTTGTTAATAAAATATAACTTCTTTATCATTAATTTCAATTTTCATGAATCCTTTTAAATATAATCACTCATGTATAATGCATTTTCATCTCTTTTAAAGTATCCATTTTAAGAGAATCCAAGCATGCATATTAAAAGTTTCAAGTATAGTGAACTTACAAGCCCTTTTAAATGCGCCAAGTAGTGCACAATTGATAGCCTAGCCACACACACACACACACACACACACACACACACACACACACACACACACACACACACACACACACACACACACACACACACACACACACACACACACACACACACACACACACACACACACACACACACACACACACACACACACACACACACACACACACACACACACACACACACACACACACATCCATGAGTGCACACTCTCCCTTTTGACGAGGGTGACTATCACCTATGGGGACTTGTGAGAGTCGTTGCTTCACCATCTATGCATTAACAACCCAACCCCCAATGGCTTATGTAATTTAACACATGTCGTCCAATAAATTCATACCTCCTTCCTCTCGTGGTGCTATGAGGCCATGGTTTCGTGGGGATGTTCCAACAGTTCCTCCTACAACGATGGTGTCTTCTCCCTTGTGGTAGCTCCTCCTCCTTCTTAGCAGCTTATTCTCTTTATGCATCTTCATTTGGTGGTTGAATTGGGGCAACCTCTTCCCTTTTTACAACACAATGGTGATGAGAAAAGAGAGTATGTGGTGAGATTAAGGATAAAAGGGAGAGGAGGTGGAGGTGTTGGTAGTTGTTGAGGGTTGATATGATTGTGTTTTTGGCTTTTTAGGTGATTTTTGTATAGTTTGAATGCTGATTGATTGGTTTGGAAGTGTTTCATAGAATTTTGGATAAGGTTGAATAGGTTTGAGAAGCTCATGATGTTTTTTAGTGGAGATATGATATGCTGAAAGGTTCTGTTGAGAGTGCCCAATAGGTTCTGTTTGGTTCTATGTAGCTTCTATTTTGTTTTGGTTTCTTTCTGAATGAGAGGTTGGAATGATGATTGATGGATTTTATGAGTGTTTGGAAGATTATTGAATAATTCTTGATGGTTTTGAATGGTTTTAGTTCAGCTAAGTGCATTATGATGACATTTTGTATGGTATTGTAGAGCCTATGTCTCTATTCTATTTTTGCTTTGTATGCCTCTACAAGTGTTCTGTGGGATGAATGTGTAGCTTGGGGAAGTTTTCTAATCTTTGGAAGAGATGAATACAAGCTCAAAATAGCTCAAAGAAGCAGAAGAAGTAGATGCTAAAGACTCAAGTGAAGATTGAAGTGACAGTGACACTATTGAGCTACGAAAGGACATTGTATTGGCTCTAATAAACCTTCATATCGAGGGGTATCCACAATCAAAGAGGGATTATAAATAATTATTCTTCATTATTCAAATGTAATTTTGAGAGAGAGTATACATAAGAGAGAGAAAGGGTGAGAGATAGCCAAATTTTCATGAAAAACAATGTGTCTATGAGTGAGAGAGCATGATAGAGATTATGAAGACATTGAAGATGATGATTTTCATTCAAAGTGAAGCATTACTTTGTGTTCTCTTGTTATTTTGATGAAGAATATGAATAATGTGTTGAATTTTTGTTGTGATAAATCCATGGGAGAATTGCTATATGATGATGTGTGAAGATTTGAGAAGATTGGTGTTGTTTTTCTTCTTGTGGTTGATTCACATGTGACATCACAACATTCGATTCAAGTTGATAATAACATTGGCATTCTGATGAAAGTAGTGAGGATGACGATGTGGGGAGTTTTGGCTATAATGAGGAAATTCATGAAAACGTCACCCCCTTGGTTGAAATACTAGTACCAATTGGACCACCTGGTTAGATGGGTCAGGCTTGTAAATTGTAATTGTAAGCTTACTTAGCATGGAAAAATGACTAGGAAACTATATACAATGCATTAAGACATAAAATATAATCAAGATATAATATTAGAGAAACCTTGAAGTCCAATTGGAAGAGAAGCTTATTTCTTTTCTTGCAATATATGAACAATATGAACTTGCTAGCAAAGATATAGAATGATTGCCAAAATGTAGCCTATCATATGCTTTATCTAAATCCATATTGATCAATATGAAGTTTCCTCCAATCTCGAGGGCATGCTTGATTAGGACAATCCCTTCCCTTTGTAGAGATCAGTCAAGGTTGTCCCTTTGCCCCTCTCTTATTTGCTATTGTGGCTAATCCATCGTTGAGGGCTTTAGAACTCAGGGTTCAATGTTGAGCCATTCATAGTCTCCCACTACCCGATGGGTCCCAGTAATACACCCAATTGTTTGTTGATAAAACATTGAATATTGTTAGAGTAGAGAAGGAGAATGTGGATAGACTATTATAAGTGTACAATGAATATGCCTAGATATCGAGAGTTATGGTGAGCAAACCCAACACAAAAATGCTATACCTAGGATTGCAGGAAACTATTGGATGGATCCAACAATATGGCTTCATATTGATTACAATGGGGGAGGTGTTGAGGTACTTGGGTTCACCTATGAGGATCGGCACCACACCTAGCTAGAAAATGAATTGGATTGAAGAAAAGGTGGAGAGGACAATTGATAAGTTTTCCAAAATTCCTCTCTCCTTTGGAGGGAGTGACATCATTAGCAAACAAAATTTTGTCCTCGGCTATTATGTTCATAGCAGTTGTGACCCCCTTCATCAAGAGCCAATGGGAAAAAACACAAAAGAATATCAATAAGTTTATATGGTCCTATGGAGAAAAAGAGAGATGGCATGCCATAGGATGCGATATCCTCTCTGCTCCACTCCATAATGAAGGAGTTGAGCTAGAGAAAGTTGGAAGCAAAGCTAGGATTATTATCTTTGGATTGCTACATCGACTTCAATAAGATGAGCTCTGGACTATTATCATTAAACATACGATAAAATTAGCTAGCCTACCAAGGGGAGATGGACCAAATTGAATTGGGAGGACAAAATTGCAGTAATTAACACAAATATTCACATAAGAGGATATTGTACTATTAAAACAATGTTGAAGGGCTACAGAGAGGTCATCAAGGGCTTGAAGTGGATAGATGAGAATTCAAGGAAAGTGGGTGACGGTTTACTCCAATCCTTATGGAACTTCCCCTTTTATTATAAGAGGGATGGAGCACCAATAGAAAGAGACCCCAAGATGGCAAGTAAAGTGGCATGGAAGGGAGTGCTCACATGGGTCTGTATGGCACATGTGAAACCATTAACTCTTAACCAAAGATGAAATTCGAGATAGATATGATTTGACTAAGAGGGAAGCTAATTGGCTACATTAGAATCTAGAAAAAAAAAGGAGGATTGGCACCTAAGAACAATATAGGACATAGAAGCCTAAAGGAATGTATGGTCAACCGAATGGGAAAGCCTGTTGTGAAACTCAAGTAAAGGAAATACTTTCAATACAAAAACCCCATAGGATCATCAAAGACAATGAGTACTTGGTGAACAAAGTATCCACATATCTCTATGTTTATATGGCAAGATTGATTGGAGAGTGCCTAGAAGGCAATACCTAGTAAACAACCTAATCTATTTCTTTGGAAGGTGGTGGCTAGGAAACTACCAACCAAGGATAGAGTGGGGAAAATTGGGAAAGGAAGCACAAATTGCCCTTTCTATGTGACTACCAAAGAGATAGTTATGCACCTCTTTTGGTGCTATAGGGAGGCAAAGATGCTTTGGGACATGGTCAAGGATTGGTTCAAGGTGGATGACTGCATTGAAAAGTTGAGGATGAGGACAACACTTTTTGGTGATGCAACATACATGGATGAGGAGACTCTAAAATTATTGAATGTAGTCAAAGCTCTTGTCTTCAAGCGTCTCTCAAAAAAGAAAATTAGAGTAGTGATGAAAAAGGAAAAGAAAACCCCAATCTAGCTAGATGTTGCTAAAGTATAGAGGGCAGTGCCCGTTACATTTTGATGTTCATATTTTCTTGATCTAATGTATATACTCGCATTTTTACAAAAAGCTATAGAATGACTAATAGGTAAACCATGGAAGATGTTGGGATTAGAGACATGTTTCTTCTAGAAAGGGGTAAAAATCTGAATATATTTTTTAGCTTAACAAATGGCCTCAATCTAGACAATGTCAATGTATCTTCGATTAAGGCCACTCTTCTAGAGATGTAAACTCCAGAGAGAGAACAAGGGCATGCCAAAACGTTTTTTAAAATTATGCTTTTTCAAAAAATGGTAGTGGCTAAGCAAGTCAAAATGCATCTAAAAATTTATACATTTTCTTTAAAATGGTTCTCTCTCTCTCTCTCTCTCTCTCTCTCTCTCTCTCTCTCTCTCTCTCTCTCTCTCTCTCTCTCTCTCTCTCTCTCTCTCTCTCTCTCTCTCTCTCTCTCTCTCTCTCTCTCTCTCTCTCTCTCTCTCTCTCTCTCTCTCTCTCTCTCTCTCTCTCGGCTATGTCAACATGGCCTCCATTGAGGCCATTGTGTGTGTGTGAGAGAGAGACTTGGTGTTTGATTTGTATAACTTGTAGATTGAAATTGTGTTGAAGTTGATATGATTCATAGGTTACAAAGAAACAATAGTTGAAGTGGCCAAATCGCATGCACTTACCTAAATGGGTTCAATTTGACTACTTGAGCCTAACCAAAAACCCAAACATTGCATTGTTCAAGAGAAGACATCCCTCACTATACATTTGCATCCCACGATACCCATCTCAATATTAACCCCTTCAAGATTAATGCCAATAGACTCTCTCTCTGTGTGTGTGTGTGTGTGTGTGTGTGTGTGTGTGTGTGGCAATAGGATTATGTGTATGATTACCTTCTAGAGTTTCTTATTATTCTTATGAGTTAATCAAACTTTAATATTTGAGCTAAGTTGGACCACTTATTCTCTACCGTTTCTCGGAGTTGGATAAGGAAAGGAAAGTGCGGGTCCCATTGAAATATTTTTTGCTTATCACAATGCACATCTGACATTTTGATTGTTGGAAAAATGGATCCACTTAAATGATAAAATATTGCAAAGGTGTTGTTTAAGTGGTACAAAATTTGCAACACAAAAGTATGATTTTTATGATTCCTATGGTGAATTTATTGGTACTTTGATGTAAAGTAGAATGTTTTGTTTAGGAATGGAGTTTCAAGTCTTGCTTTAATTATTGAACATGGCTTCATACTATATAACTTGCATCTTTTTGTTAGTAGAACTAAGTGGTTTTTGATGCTATAGAGACTATTGTGAAGCATTTGATTCAAGTGTACAAAGTATATACTATGTGTTCTTTGGTTACACTTTAGGTGATACTAGGAGATTTAGTCTTACACTTAGATTTACTTTTGCAAAGGAGGGTTATGTAGTCTAAAGGAGTGCTATTGTCAAAAAATAGGATAGGATATGGTATGTGATTAATGATGAGTTCGAGGAAGAGCTTAGGGTTACAAATGATCTCAATCTTCTCTCAAGCAATAAATTTATGTTTGGTTGTTGCTATTCAAGAAAGATTCATAAACATAAGGCCCAAATAGTGTAGAGTTCTTTGCACTATCGTTGACCCTATTAGGGTTTGTGATATTGCACTTCTCTCAAGTCTAAAATACAAGAGCTAGTAAGTTTCTCTTTCTCCAACACGTTGCTAAGTTTCTAATGTTCATCTTGTTTTTAGTGCTCTTAAGTCTAAAACACAAGCACTAGTAAGTTTCTCTTTCTCAAACACGTTGCTAAAAGAGAAGAGCTAGTAAGTTTCTCTTTCTCCAACACGTTGCTAAGTTTCTAATGTTCATCTTGTTTTTAGTGCTCTTAAGTCTAAAACACAAGAGCTAGTAAGTTTCTCTTTCTCCAACATGTTGCTAAGTTTCTAATGTTCATCTTGTTTTTTAGTGTTGATGTATTGGATGCATTGAGAGATATCCACATGTTTATAATTTTGAATATTATATCAAGTGCTAGTTGTGCAATCTGCCCCTTTTAGTACTTGTGGTGATCATGGAAATGAGGCATAGGTATAATGGATTGTGTGTTTACTTGTGCAATGCAATATTTATTATTGATGATGTCTTATATCTTGATTTGTTCTAGTATTGATTATGTCTTCTATCTTACTTTCATGTCACAACACTTTTTCTTCAAGGTCATTATGATGTTCAGGTCCAAAATGTTTGCAAAAAGCATTTAGAGAAAGTGCATCTCTCAATTATTTTGGATGAGGATAGTCATATGCGAGAGTTTGTTACTATAACAGTGGGTTGACATATCAGATAGGTAAAGAGATGACCACTAAGGAGAGACAGTTGCCAAAAATAGTGTTAAAAATTTGTAGAACAAAAAAAGAGAGGAAAATGACAAGTTTTAAAATAGACTAGTTGATCAAACTAGGTGATGTGGATAGTATATATGCAATAATGATGTAAATGATGGTCTTAGCATGCTTGCACCTTGCTTTTCGGGTTGATGGAAGTACCTTGGCATTGTCATTGAGGGCTTCATTTGGTCTTGCAATACCTAAAACACATAGTCATGGGTAATTGATGAGTAATTGAGCATCATGTTGTGGGACCACCAGATGTAGTGCTAAGGGTGTGGTTAGTGGGGGTGGATGAGGACACAAGTTTGCTTCTATTGAAACAATGCTTCCAAAACTTAGGGGTTTGTCTTGAAAAATTATAGCCTTGCTACTCAGGGCTCCATCTACTGTCTATTTTTTCCAGTTTTCCTAGTGGATATCAACCTAGATACCTAGATGGTAAGCTGGCAAAATGGAGATCAAGGTTCACAAAGGAATCTTAGGAAAATATTTAGAAGGATAGAACTTTGGATGAAATACTATTTGTGAGGCGATTATTTGTGCAATTGGTCACATGTATTCTATGTTAGCATGGAAGGGAGTAGATCTTTGGGTACTAATTACTCCATATTAGTTAACGAGTTTCCTCATTACACATGAGATGATTTTCAAAAGAGAGAAAGCAATTGTCAAGTTCATGTTCCTTGCAAGCATATGTACTATGTGCCTTTACATTTTCTAGGTTTGGACCCCTTGTCACATGAGTGAATTCATGAAGCTACTTTGACAAAGGTTGAAGTGTTTCAAACATTGGGAGGATGAAGGATCAATGTGCCTACTTAGAGAGACATCTAGTGCAATGGTGATAGTTATACCTAGTAGTGCATGTTTGAGTGCGTAAGGTTTTGAAGCTTCTAACTATTTGCAGAGACATGTGGTGGTGCAACACCAAACCTACTTAGATAGATATGCAATGCTATGAAGCTATGTTTCTATGAATATCCTCCTTTTTATATATTGCATTTTGGTATGCAAAAGTTCTGAATATCAAATCTAGAGGCATGGTCTTATTCATGATGTGTCCTCTTATGTTAATTTTGACAATCAACCCTTCAAACGTGCCATTCATGCGTTCAAGAAAATGAGTGGTGGAAAAGGTTAAGCACCTATTACCTTCTTTCATGCTTCAAATTTGAAATTGGAGAATTTATAGTATGTTTAATTTTACCATCTGCTATGAAATACAAGACATTCTCCATAAATTCTAGAAGCAAGAGATAAAACTTTTAGTTTGAACATGGCTTCTTTGGTTGTTAGCAATATACATCTATCTTTAGTTATATACTTCTTTCTTTCAATTTTTAGCTTGACTAAATTTGCTACGCAAAATTAGAATAAACCTATGAAGGAAGATTCTCTTCTACCTTAGGCTTTCTACATGATAATGTCTATGCTAAGGTGATGGTATGCTTTGTTGCTTTGGTATGACATTCTCATTGGGAAAAATAAGATTCCTAGTTATTCATGGCATAAGTGAGCATATCCACCATAGCCTTGCATGCAAATTATGTGATGCAAATTCCATTACTATATCCAATGGAGAAAAACATAATATATTACCAGTATCAATGTGGACTTTAAACAATAGCACATTAGGAGAGCACATATCAACAAAATGGATCGTCATTGATACATGCTACAATCCTTTGACCTATGATTGAGGATAAATGAATGTTCTTAGTTATCAATGGATGTGGTTTAGAAAAGGGATGCAATAGAGCAAAGGAGTAGTTGTTTCTTTATCTCATAATCAGACTTTGATATGTATGTATCATCATATTCCATAAAAAGTATCCAAAAAGGGAAGTTGTGGTTTGCACGTAGTGGAAACCCTATTCCTTTGAATCTAATGGTTCTTGTGCATGTACTTTTTGGCATATATTATAGAGGCACTAGCAATGAGAAATGCATGACTAAGTCCATTGCCCATTTATGGCAAGAGATATTTAATGAGGAGCGAAAAAAGTTATTGAAACCTTTCATGTATCTCCTACCACTAGAGATGCAATAGATATCTAATGAGGCTCGAAAAAAGTTATTGAAACTTTTCATGTAGCTCCTACCACTAGAGATGCAAGAGCCAATGGTAGAGCTCCTACAACTACTCAAGGTGAAATTGCCAAGGTTAGTGCTCCCAGTAAATGCAACATCATAACCATAAAACTTACAATACTAACCAACTCAAACATATTTTGTTTCTTAGAGATAACCACAGAAAACATAATTTAAACATCTCATATGGCCATGACATGGTCACCATGTTCTATGTTTTCAATATATTCAGACATTCACATATGTGAATCTCACAATTGCAAATTATATTGAAGCATTAGCAACCTCATTCACAAGAAATAGAAACAAAAAGGCAAACATAACACATACTTACAAACCATAGACAATCCTAATAACATATTTTCTATCAACCTTATATAGAAAACTAGAGCACTTAAGAAAACACCAAAAAGTTCAATTGTAGATCATTCCAATATTAACCTCGATACATTAAAATGTACATTAGAATACTAAACAATTGTTTCAAAATATACAAAGAAACTCAACAAATTACACAACATGTAACAAAAGTATTATAGCTTACACATGATAAGCATACAACCGATGAAACACGAGTAGGAGCCAATGTCTCCTACTCCGACTAGACATATGACTATTTATAGTTGTATAATGCACAAACAACAAAAAGTAGAGGGTAGGACTTATGAAACTTTGTCATTTGTTAATTTGGTAGCTTCAAAGATTTCTCTTCTCATTTTCTTCTCTTGAGTAGAAGTATTATTTACCTCCTTTTCCATCACAAATTGAAGGCTTGTTTTTGTTGAGATATCGAGCTCCACTCATGATACGCCAGGGTGACCGTTGTGTATTTATGTCACCGACTTGTCAGTTGCAGACGCGGTTGGTACACCGCCCATGAATAATAGCTACATGACAGCTATCCTTATCTACTCTAGTTCGTGGCTCAGTTAGTATGCCACCTTAGTTAGTTGAGTTTGGTTTAAGACCCATATATAGGGTTCTTCTATTTCTTTGTATGAGACTTCTTTTTGGCTTACTCAACTAAGAAGAGGAAAACAGTTTTCAGCCTCCACCTTTGTGTGTATTCCTCCATTGTGCAAGCAAGAAAGCTACAAGTGAGACTCCTTCCTTCTCTCCTACAATCTTGACATGGTATCAGAGCCTTGTTCGTGGTAAGGAGCTCAAGAAAGCAAGCCAAGCTCGCGGTGTTCTGGTAAGAGGAGCAGTGTTGCTTTCATTTTCTGTTTTGGGAGCAGACCTCTGCAGGTAGCACAGCCAGAAAGTGCAGGAGTGCATTGTCTCAGGTTGAGACGCCCTTCGCGGTGAAGCAAGAGGGCAGCATATGCTGCGGGAGAGGCTTTAGCCCTTGGCGACCTTGTTTTTTTGATTTGAGGCCATTTCGGGGCCTGCTTTGGAGGTGAAAGTTTTCTGTACGCACTCAGGAAAAGGCCCAGTTTTATGCTGTGCAGCCACTGTTCTACAGGTCGGTGAAAAGTTACTGTAGAAATTGCATCGTATGCTTGTGTGCAGAGACATTGGGAGTTACAGAATCATTCCTGTTGCCTGTTGATGCAAAATCGTCACTAGGAAGTGACTGTGTGGTCAAATACCACTTTTGCCAGTTTTGCAGATTTTCCCTTGTGAGGGTGAAGCTGTGTTTTTTGCAGTGACAGAATTTTTTGCAGTGTTCTGTAATGGCATCTGATTCTCTTTCACAGATTGTCACTGAAAAGCTTGACAAGAACAACTTCCAAGCATGGAAGTTTAGAATGACGAATTTTCTTATGGAAAAATGATATTGGGAATTTGTTGCAGGAAATGAAGAAGAACCAGTTCTTCCTGATGTTCCCAATCAACAGCAAATGCAAGCATTTAAAGCATGGCATGAGAGAGCCAGGAAAGTTATGTACTGGCTGTCTATCAACATTTCAGACTCTATGATTGTGCATATTCAAGATGCAAGTACGCCAAAGGAGGCATGGGATACTTTGTCAAAAATGTATAACACAAATACACAAGCCAAGAAAATGCAGCTCAAGCAAGAGTTGCACAATGTGCAAAGAGAAAGTATGAGCATCAATGACTACCACATGAAGGTGAAGAAGATTGCAGATGCACTTGCTTCCATTGGGTCACCAGTGGAAGATGATGATTTAGTCTCAGTGACCTTGAATGGTCTAGGAAAGGATTATGCACAGTTTCGAACGCCCATTTCCGTCTGTGAAAGATTTCCTCATTTTGAGGAGTTGATTGCTCTTCTAATTTCTGAGGAGCAAAGAAATGGTGGTGCATCTTCTTCAGGAGGAACTTCAAAAGATGCTGTCTTCTACTCAAATGCTGGAAGAGGTAGAGGCAAAGGTAGAGGAGGCCGATTTGGAGACCGTGGCAGAAATCAGAATATGCAGCACTCAAGAAAACCAGTCCTATGGAGGAGGACGTGGTAACTCTAGAGGCAGGGGGAGCCAAAGAGGTCGTGGTGGATGGCAAAGAGGCCAAAATGCAAACAATAATGTTGAATGCTACTACTGTGGTAAAATGGGTCATATGGCTAAAGACTGCTATAAAAAGCAGAATGACATCATGAATGGAAAACTGCAACAAGGGAATTATGCATCTTCTAGTAGACATGGTGATGACAGAAATGAGCATTTGTTCATGGTGCAGCACATGAACAATTCTGTGACAAGTGTAGAAGAAAGTAATGATGTATGGTATGTTGACTTAGGTGCATCAAACCACATGACAGGTCATGCAGAATGGATGGAGGATGCAAGGAAAATGAAAAAACCAGGATTTGTGGAGACTGGTGATGATACCGCACATCCTATTGTGCAGATTGGAAAAATTCCCTTGTCTATGCAGGATGGGAAAAAGAAATACCTGTCCGATGTATTTCATGTCCCGAATATCACCAAGAATCTGGTTTCTGTTGGTCAAATGGTTGAGCAGGGCTTGCAGGTCAGATTTAATCCTCATGGATGCTTTGTTGAGGATATGAAAAATAAAGGTCGCTTGATAGCAAAAGAAAAGAAGAAGGGCAGAATGTTTACATTGGATGCAGACATGCCTGAATTGAGTGCAACAATGTTTGCACATGGGACCGATGTAGTTGCAGATATTAATATCTGGCATAAACACATTGGTCATGTTAATGTACAGCGACTTAAATCAATGCAGGCCCAAAACATTGTTGCAGGATTGCCTAAATTTAAGGTTGCAGAAATGCATAAGGTATGTGAAGCCTGTCAGTTTGGAAAACAGGCAAGGAAACCATTTCCTAGACATGTTCAAGAGAGTAAGAAGCCATTGGAATTAATCCACTCTGATGTGTGGATTACTAAAGCTGCATCTCTTGGAGGCTGTCATTATTTTGTCACTTTTATTGATGACTATAGCAGAAAAGTTTGGGTGTATTTTATGGAAAAGAAAAGTGAAGTTTTTGGGCATTTCAAAACTCTTAAAGCTATGGTTGAAAAAGAAACAGGTCTGCAGCAGATAAAATGCCTAAGGTCAGATGGAGGGGGAGAGTACCTCTCAAATGAGTTTGCAAGGTTCCTGCAGAAGCATGGCATAAAGCAGCAATATTCATGCAGTCATACCCCACAACAAAATGGAACTGCAGAAAGAAAAAACAGGCATATTGGAGAGGTATCTCGTGCCATGCTCAACGAAAAAGAATTGCCAGATTTTTATTGGGCTGAGGCAGTTGCTACAGTAGTCTACATAATGAACAGGACTCCCACTGCAGCAATACATGACATGAATCCAGAGGAGAGGTATATTGGTAGGAAACCAGATATTTCTCATTTGAAAATTTTTGGTTGCATTGCCTATGTACATGTGCCAGATGAGTTGAGATCCAAGTTGGATCCAAAAGCTGAGAAGTGCATCTTTATTGGTTACTCTCTACAGCAAAAAGGGTATAGATGCTATAACCCTTCTACTCTAAGTTTACAGTGAGCAGAGATGTTGTTTTTGATGAGATGAGTAGTTGGTATAAACCAGTAAATGTGATTGATGATGTAGATGCACAAAATGGTAATGCTGCACAGAATTCACAACAGCAGTCACAAAATATTAGTGGACCTGGAGCGTCCTCTAGCAGTGGTTCACATTCTTCGCCATGGACAGGCAGATTGAGATCATGAGAATCTTCTCAAAGCAATGCAGATAGTGGTATGCAGGTATCACGAAAAGGAAAAGAGAAGGTTGATCAGCCCATGTTTGATGTGAATGCAGGTCACTCTTATGTGGATGGTGAATCCAGTGGCTCAGAACAGAGCATTGATGATGAGTTGGGTATTCCTTCTATTGTTACACCTGGAGTAAGGAAGACCAGGGATGTTTTGAGAGCACCTGGGAGTGAACCTACTTTGTGCAGGTCTACGAGAGCTAGGTATCCTGTGGATAGGCTGAAATATGATGGATTTACAGCCATTCACTATGCATATATGGTCAAAGTGATATATAAACCAGAACCCACTTCTTTTGAGCAAGCCATGGGAAAAAAAAAATGGGGGAAAGCCATGGATGAAGAAATGGATGCCTTGGAAGCAAATGCTACATGGGAATTGGTACCTTTGCCTAAAGGTAAAAATGCAATTGGTTGTAAGTGGGTTTATAAGGTGAAGCACAATGCAGATGGTTCTGTGAACAGATACAAGGCAAGATTAGTAGTCAAGGGGTATGCACAGACATATGGCATTGACTATGAAGAAACATTCAGTCCGGTTGCAAGGATGGCAACCGTAAGAGCAGTCATTGCTATGGCTGCATCAAAGGGATGGTCTTTACATCAGATGGATGTAAAGAATGCCTTCTTGCATGGTGATTTGCAAGAAGAGGTCTATATGGAGCAGCCACCAGGTTATGTGCATGATGTTCATCCTAAGTTTGTTTGCAGGTTGAAGAAAGCCTTGTATGGCTTGAAGCAAGCACCTAGAGCATGGTCTGACAAGATAGGACAGTATCTTGTCACTATTGGCTTTCAGATTTCCAAGGTAGATTTCTCACTTTATGTGAGAAAAACAAAGAAAGGTATTATGCTACTTGTCATTTATGTTGATGATTTGATTATGACAGGTGACAGTGATGAAGATATCCTTCATGTGAAAATGCTATTGAAGCAAAAGTTTGAGATGAAGGATTTGGGAGAGCTGCGTTATTTCTTGGGCATTGAGGTGATTAGATCACCAAGTGGGATACAGATTTTGCAGAGGCAGTATGGATTGGACATGCTGTCCAAATATGGGATGACAGGCTGTAAGCCTATTTCAGTTCCTTTGGAGCAGAATGTGAATTTGAGCACAGATGCAGGTGGGCTTCTAAAAGACCCTACTATGTACAGACGCATAGTAGAAAGTTTGATTTATATGACTATTACCAGGCCAGATTTGAGCTATGCTGTTGGATTGGTAAGTCAGTTTATGCAGGCTCTAAGGAAACCACATTTGGATGCGGCTAGACGCATACTCAGGTATGTGAAATCCACATTGCAGTATGGACTATTTTATGAGACTGAGGTTCAGATACATTTGCATGGATACATTGATGCTGATTGGGCTAGTAGTATTTTTGATAAACGATCTACCATTGGATATGTGTTCTCTTTTGGGAGTGCTGCAGTCACTTGGAGCAGTAAGAAACAGCCTACAATTGCCTTGTCGAGCACAGAGACTGAGTATAGGGGTGCAGCAATGGCTGCATGTGAGGTAGCTTGGTTGCATAAGCTACTTTATGATATGCATCAGTCTACAGATGGGCCAGTTGTCATTTATTGTGACAACATGAGTAGTATACACTTGGCAAATAACCCAGTCTATCATGCTAGAACAAAGCACATTGAGGTGCATTATCACTATGTGCGAGAGAGGGTTTTACTAGGTCTTATTGATCTAGTTTATGTCAGCACAGAGGATCAGGTAGCTGACATATTCACGAAGGCATTGGGCACAGAGAAGCTGCGCAAGTTCAGAGACTTGCTTGGTGTGCAGGAATTGGGATTGAGCTCGAGGGGGAGTGTTGAGATATCGAGCTCCACTCGTGATACGCCAGGGTGACCGTTGTGTATTAATGTCACCGACTTGTCAGTTGGCAGATGCGGTTGGTACACCGCCCATGAATAATAGCTACATGACAGCTATCCTTATCTACTCTAGTTCGTGGCTCAGTTAGTATGCCACCTTAGTTAGTTGAGTTTGGTTTAAGACCCATATATAGGGTTCTTCTATTTCTTTGTATGAGACTTCTTTTTGGCTTATACAACTAAGAAGAGGAAAACAGTTTTCAGCCTCCACCTTTGTGTGTATTCCCCCATTGTGCAAGCAAGAAAGCTACAAGTGAGACTCCTTCCTTCTCTCCCACAATCTTGACAGTTTTATGTTCATCCCCCCCCCCCCCCCTCCCCCCCCAAAAATTGAATCTATTTATTCTATTATAAAATTTTACTTTTGAGAAGACTCTTCATAAGGGGAGAAATGTTACTATAGTGCTAATTTGTAAGTGAGTGATAATGAGCATAATGAATAAGAAGATGGGATTAGTCATAATTGGAGCATGCCTTGAGAAGTACTTGTATGTACACTAGGGTAAAGCGGAATACAACTTTTAATATAATATAAAGGGAGGTCATGACCAAAACTATAGTGTGAAAACTATTAAAAAATCTATTTACCCATTGTTAGATATTTGGCTAGATCTTACCTTATACTTTTCTTGCTTCAATGTTAGCATGTGATAAATAAATGAACAAAAAGAATGCATGCCCTTAAAATGTCAAGTCATACATGAACTAAGTGTCTACTCAAAGCAAGAGATTATGTGCATATTTAAAATAAGAGTCCTATGAAAACTTGAAATTTGGTCCTCACAGAAGGTTGTGTGTTACAATATAATAATTACACAAAACTCAAGGTTGCCAAAGGTTGAAGGAATTTACCCAAATATAAAGTATTTTAGATGTTCAAAAAGTGGCTTTACCCCAAGGTAAAGTAGAGGGCTAAAAATGGATTGAAGGAATTGTTATCAAATATAGAATCCTAATCAGATAGACTCACTATTGTCATGACTATTATATGTGGTTAAGCATCATATAAAGGTGAACAAAGGAGTTGAAATCCATCTAAGTAGGTCCTATTGGAATAAAACATCTTGATACACTTAGATTACTTATACTATCTGTAAGATTTTGAGAGATATGTAGCCTTGTGAACTGACTAGCCATCAAAATTTAGGTATCCTCCACTTTCTATTGTCTCTAGGCACTTCAGAAAAGGTACTCTATCATCATCACTAAGCCAAAAAAGATGCTCCAATAAAGTGGAACAAAGAATAACATAAAGATTCCATTAAAATATCATCAAGCTAATGTGTTGGTAACTCAGATATAAATGCATTGCAAGTATAGAGTATATTATCCATATTTACGTTCAAAGTTATATAGTATATGTGTTACAATTTCAGCCGTAAAATTGTCTATGTGTGTGTCTATGTGCATGTGCACATATGCCTTCAAGTGTGCAATTCACCCAAATACTAAAAGAATCAATGGGAGCCATTGAATGCGAACTCTATTGGCCCCTCTATTGTACATCATAATTAATATTGAGAATACTATGATATGAAGTAGAGATAGGATCTACCACATATCACATATTTGAGCTTAGCTCTCCTAATATGCTTGATTGACTTTGATATCCTATTCACTTTTTGCTACATGAATGCCCATTAGAGTTTAAAAGCATTTTATGGTCCAAAAACAAGTTAACATTTTACAAAATTCTTGATGGACACTGACATGATTGCCATAGTCCACACCATCATAAGTTGGAGCTATATTCTAAAACCATTTAGTCAACATGAAACCTAAGGCATGGGGCCACAAAAAATTTGAAATATGGTTTTTTTTTTCTTTTTCCGTTTAATAAAGTGCATCAATAGGTTCCTATTGCCTATGATTGTATTAGATACTATTGTTGATATTCATTTTCTTAATACATGTTATTTTGTATTGTTATCTCTAGTACTATTGTTGATGTTAAAGGTGTTATTGGACCTTTTCCTTTAGGAAACGTAGTTTTAAGAGCCATAATATGTAGAGTCTAGCATATAATTTCAATTTGAATTCTAATCTTGAGATATGAAGCTCACCAAAAAAAGTTTTCTTGGGGGTCTTGTATGTGATGGCGTCTTCACTTCCCCATGTTTCATGAAGGGACTTGAGAGGAGAGAGAAGACAACAAGAAAGAGAGAAGAAGAATGCAAAGGAGAGAGAAAGTCCACATGAGGGAAAGAAAGACTAGAAACGGAGAGAGATAGCTGGCAGTCATGAAAGGATAGGAAGAGCCTAAGAGGTGAAGGAAAAAGTTGTATTATTGTGTTAAAAAATGATGTTGTACATATGTACTTTGCCCTTTTTATATGCCCCTACCCACTCTCTTACATTCTATCCCTACTCGAATGATTTTGTCCTCAAAAACAAGATTTAGGAACTATTACAATATATGGAATAAGAATAGAAGAGAGTACTACTTTGGTGCAATGGAAAATCAAGTAGACTAGGTAAATATCCAAATAAGATGATAGATCTAAAAATTTGGCCACCATAGCTTCATAAAAGGCACATGTAGATAATGACAACAAGTTGTCAACTACATGAGCCTGCTATAGTAAATCTAATATAATCTCCTATAGAAAAATCCGATCAAGGCATGCTACACATCAAAACGAAGCTATTGGTAAGTGCTTTCAGTCCATGTAGGTTGGGTTTTGCTATCTAGAGTTTAGAGTAAAATTTGGTGTAAAACAATGAGCTATTTGCAATCTTCCCTCCACTAAAATAGTGCCATAGATGACCAATCTTCAACCAAGAGAGCCTACCAAAGAGAAGAAATTGCCTACAAGATGGATGTTAGTATAAATGAGGTCCCCAAGAAATCCATTAACCTCTTGGATCAAAAGGTATTCTAACACAGTTACTCATTATCAAATGCATTCAATGGTTGTTGTAAACCTTGATTAAGTGTAAACCAATGTTCAGTAAGATCATCTTGAGGTTGCTCCAAGACTCCAAAACCTTCACCATAACCATCTACATGCGTGAATGCCTCATGTGATTCTTCAACTAATATGTCATCATCAGCTTGTACACCTTCTTGGTCATTGTCTTGCTAAACTCCATCATGACATGATATCAAGTATTTGTGATGTCCACCCTTTGGGTAAAGTGTTGTTGATCAAAATAGTTCAGTAGGATCACACAAAATTTGCAATATCTTTGTTATCAACCTTGAACAAAGGGCTCGACCTTTGGTTTGTTTGCAGTAATTCCCACAATTTTAGCACAATGCCCTTTGTAACAAAAGTCTTACAACAACATGATTTGTAATTCCTCCCTAAAGGACAGCAAGGATGGTTTGAGTAGCAATAAGTTGAGCATCATTGGAGTTAGTTTCCAACAAAGTAATAGAGGTATGCATCCCCCAACTAGTACCTTCACTCTCCACTCATCCTCCTAACATAATCCCCTGAATATACTAGCAACATTAATTTTTTAAGCCAATGTTCATGATCAGGCTAGTGCTACAAGTAAAGGTATAGCTTGAGTGTGAACACCAATGCCAATATTGGCTTCCATTCTAGTCCTTGCAAGCTCAAGAATATGCCTAGACTTAATCGTTTCCTTCTCATTGGGAGTTGATACATTTTCCCTTAATTTCTCAATGCTTTGAACAAAAATTTGTAGCAAAGTTGTCTAGATCATCCAGATTTTGTGTCACACTGTGAAACATGATTTCGGTAATTTTGGTAGAACTACCTTTTACTTGTCTAATGCAACACCACAAAACCAATGGGTTTGATCTCTAGAGTAGTAACTTTAGAGCTTCCTTAGCAAGTCCTGAAGTTGTAGTAATTGTGATAACACTTTATGATTCTAGCCCCACACACAAGAATGATTCTCTGATTTCAATACTGACCATTGGCTCAACTGAATTACTTTAGTATGCTTAAGATTAGAGTAGATGTAGACTGAGAAAAAGGAGAATCAAATCACTAAAGAAATATGCCCACAAATGTCATGCTCATTGTCAAAGGAATCACATCCTTGCTATCAGGGTGTTGTTGGTTCTAAGACCTTAGACCAAGTGTTATAAGCAATGAAGATCCTCTATATTATGATGCTCTTGATGTAATAATTTTGTGCTTTTAAAGCCAAATATAGTAGCTACTATGCAAAGTCATATCTATAAAACTTCTAGAAGGATGTCAACTTGTTTGCCCTCTCAATAGATAATACAACTTGGAATTGTTTTCTTTATAACTATTGAGAGTTTCCCTTATTCTTGTTATGCCTATAAGGTATTTTCATGTTTGTCAAAGAAGTTCCCACTATATGCCACTTGTACTCCAAAAGCCAGAGAAGTTCTCAATATATGAAACTTGATGCCACTTGTACTCTAGCATCAGCAGAGCCAGAGAAGTTCCTAGTATGTGCAACCTTATTAGCATGCTTAGTTAACTCAAAAAATTAACTATGCTATCCAAGGAGATGTCTGGATCCAATTGAATGATTTAACCAACATTGCTTGTGCCTTCTAGAAGTAGAAGTCTCACAGCAATCATTCCCCAATTGTTGAAGGATCAGCTCCAAAATATAGGGTCTAATGGTCATTCTGCAATAACATTGAAAACATCAAATGCACCACTGACCCCTAGTGCTACTTGACTCAGTTTTGCTGCTAAGAACTAGTGTTGAATAATCAAGAATTGTGTATATTCAATTTTCTTCACATGAGGAGTTGAGAGTTTATAGTTTAAGAACCATCATCATTGTGGATTGTAACAACAATTACTTTGACAAAGCCTTTGATCTCGAGCCAATTCTACTAGACTCATTGTGCAAGGCAAAGGCATTTCTGCCTTCTGACTAAACTACCACTCTATCATTTTCTCTGTTGAGAGACATAAAAGCTTCATCTTCAGTTTCTCATATCAACACAACAAGTCCTTGGCTAAGGAAATCTCATTGTCTTGTTTCCTAAAAGTAGCTAGATCATGAAACTGTAACTAAGCCTGCTTGAGCACAAGCTCTCTATGAGACAAATTGGAGGCAACAATGATTCCTTGACCATTTTTAAGGGATCTACCCATACATCTCAATATACATCACCCTCATGGTGAACAAGTTGACTAGATCTCACATTGTAGATTGTAGTTGAAAGTAGTTTTAACAAGAGCAGAGCTTCATTTTTTGATAGTAAACCCATTGTGAAGATTTTGGGGACATTTCACTTGAGTTTATGGGGTCTATAGAGGTTGATTCTACACATAAGTTCTTGAAGAATCAAATCTTTGGCTCATCTTTGCTTCATTACCAAATTATTGCAAGGGAACCTTCAAGTAGAGGGTTGCCATCTCCTTCGAGTCTCTTCAATAGCCTCCTTTGATAATTCAACTTTTTCAGATAGCCTAGTAGAGTCAATGCCTCTTTGAACATAATGACTTTGATTTGGGTACCATCTTCATATTAGTTTAGGTACTAGTCTATGCCACTCTGCAAAGACTAAGGTTGCATTCTAGAAACTATGTAGGTGGCAGACCAATCCGATTGGCCTCATCATGTGACATGTTATTGAAGCGAAAGTTAGCTCTCCACCTCTTCATCTTGTAAATGTGCAACATAAGACGTCATGTATTTTTGGCAAGAACCGATTGTAGCAGAGCATTCAAGTCTTCTTTAGCTATGGTGATGCTGCTACTTAATAGCTTCTAGGTTCTTATGATGAGCTTCTGAGAAAAGATTCATATTTTGAAGATGTAGTACCATTCAATATCTTCTAAGTTCTTATGCTGAGCATATCTTCGTTTTGTTGAATGTTGAGCATATTCTCATTGTTATACCACCATTTGAGCAAGGCACTATTGGAATTTGTGAAATACCAATGCCTGCAGATTTTTATTGTCCATTATGAATTGGCCCACATCAACCTTATCATTGTTGGGCTGCAATATTTGAGTCCATACATTTGCAATTATAAGTTCTTCACGTAGACTACTGTTGAACTACTAAAGCATCCCCATTTTAAACCATTTGTAGCTCAATCCTAATTGAAAAGTGGTTTGATATTGGCTGGAGGTCTCAAGCTTCCTTTACATGGCTTTCACCACCAAGGAAACATGGATGAAAGCCAATATACAAGTCAACATAACAATGACAAGAAAAGCTATAATATAAGCACAAGGTCAAGTCCCAAAATGGCATATGACTATGGAGATGCTAGAGTAACAGTTCTGTAGGATCCAAATGGAGTTAAGTCCAAGAAAGCTTTGAATAAATTGAGTTCAATAGTCATTATCCCTAAAACTCCTAAAGGACTAAGGGATAGAATAGAGACTACAAAGAAGGAAATGCAAGATCTCCGTCCAAGGCATCCAATGGAGCTACTCCAAGATAACAGGTAAGAGTTCAAACATATGCTTTACATGAAGAACAAGAAGACATGGCTAGAACAACAAAACTAAAATCTAATGCACCAACCACACTTGTGTCAAGGAGGAGCCATGTCCCCTATGTGCCTCAAATTTACCCTCTGTTTAGTGTCTGGCTATGGAGCATACTCCACTCTTGTAGATCTGCCATGAAAGCTGCAACAAAGGCTCAAGTAATTGTCAAAAAGGTAGATTTGATCAGTGCATTGCAAGCCTTGATGGAAGGTATTCAGGAGCTATTGCTGCCCTGAAAGTTTGGTAACTGCCAAGCCTAGGGTTTCTAAGAATAAAGAAAAACCAAAAGAAATTAAAGATAGATCTCAAATCTCAATCACATGAAGTGCCATTGCCATGGCTATGATCTCTTTGATGATTAAGATCTTAAATGGAGTTCCCTACTGAAAACAATGAAGAATTTTCTTGTTGTCTTGAAGTAAGGGCTTGTTAAACACTCCATGAAATGGTACTTGATCTCATCTAAATCATGGAAGAAAGGTCCTCCAACAACTCCTTGATGTCAATAGGTGAGGATGAAGGAGAAAAATGAAGTAAAGCCTATGGTAAGCCATGAAACTTGGGAGAGGTTTGGGAAAGTTGAAGAAGAAGAAGAAGAATCTTTGAAAAGTAATTGTATCTAAGTCTTCCCTAACTTCAAAGAAGCCTCTTTCTTCAAAACACGTGTCAAAATTACCTAAAACTAAGTGACAATCTACTATTTTGACCAATTAGCACCACATCTATCCCTTTCAGCTTCAAAGATCTCTAGATTTGTCTTCTTCTAACTTTAGGTTTCCTACAAGTCACTACTAGTCACATCCCATGTTTTGTGCATGTAGTACTTGTTTGAAATAGGCTTTTATGATGAAAATTAGGATTGAATATGAAGAAAAAGAGGAGAAAATGAATCAAAGGCCAATGCTCTGATACCACGTCATGAAGGGACCTCATAAGAGAGAGAAAGAGGAGGGAGAAGACTGTAGGAAAGAGAGAAGAAGAAGGTAAAGGAGAGAGAAAGACTAGAAATGGAGAGAGAAAGACAAGAAAGAAGGAGAGAGATGGGTGGCAACCATGAAAGGATAGGAAGAGCTTGAGAGATGAAGGACAAAGTTGTATATTGTGTAAAAAAATGATGATGTACATATGTCCTTTGCCCTTTTTATATGCCTCTACCAACCCTCTTACACCATGAATACCATTATAGATCAAACCTTAGAAAACAAGAGAATTAGTATTGCAAAAATCTATAAAGATTCAAATTTCATGGTAATCAAGCTCGTTATGCCTTGTATTTATAGTTAAATTGAAGAAGAAGGGTTTTGGTCAAGAAGAGGAGCTCTTTGTGGGTGGTATCTTTGGCAAATCAGCAATCTTGAAGCTATCAAGATGCAATCTGATGTTGGAAATTTGATCTTTGAGGTCCAGAGAGGTTGCCAGAGATGCCATGACTGATTTTCCTAGCTCTCGAATGATCTTGCTTCAATCTAAGCCTCTCGTCAAACTGAGAAGAGGGGGAGATTGTGGGAGTTCTCTAATATGTTTGAGGAGGAGAATTCAGGCTTTTCCTTGTGCATTCAAGATCTCTAAATTTGGAAGAATCATGCACCATTTTTTTTAAATAAAAAGGGGGGGCAACGGCGTGTTTGTCATCATTTTCTTCTTCTTCTTCTTCTTCTTTTAAAAAAACTTTTAAGCTTTAAAGCTTAAATCTTTAAAAGTTGCCTTGCTTTGCTAAGTTTTAAATCGGTTTGGTCACTTATGACTTATGGCCCATGATTAGAGTTCATGTGGTGACTTCCGAGAAGATGGCTTCAGTACTTATCAACCTGGGAAAGTGTTGAGTTACAAACTTTGGACTATCTTTGTTCGAGACTTCCTTTATTTAATGGTCTAGAATTCTTTAAATTTAACTGCGAGAAGACCAGAAGATTGAAAATTAAGTCGAAATATCACACTATTCCACACTTGAGGACTCAATTAGTGAAGGGTTATTGGTGCACTGAGGTGGTTGCTAGGAGACATGTTTGTTGGCAATTTCTTAGGATGTCCAGTAATTGAGGACCCTGGGGGAAATGGCTAGGGGGTTGAGGATAGAGCCAACTGACAAAAATAATTGGATACCCTCAACTTGAGGATCCTTAGGTGCATGTGCACATGCTCTTTTTTTGGGTGGTGAGAAATACTAGTACTTCTCTTTTCTCTTGACTTGAGGTGGCAAAAGTAAGAGCTTGAGTGAACACTCAAGATAGGACTTTCTCAACAACTATCCCTTGGTTGAGATACAAGTGGTCACTAGGGTGGATAGTAGGAAGGGTGAACACAACTAATGATGCAAATTTTATTCATGTCTTCTAAGAGGTTGAGATAGAAGGTCAATAACATGGTAGCTCAAAGAATTAATTTGGACGAGGTGCAGTCTTCCGTCCTCTGTTGTTGTTTTCTGGTTTAGTAGAACCACTAGTAACTTAAGGTAATTGCATGTAAGTACAAAGGCTGGGTTGGGATAGTTTTGGAAGGTGTCCACAAATTTTCAAAAGGGCCTAGATCTCGCTCTTGGAATCTTAAATTGTCTTCAAGATCTCTTGTGTTGACATTGGAGATAAGAGGAAAGTTGTATCTGCCATGGAGCTTAGGGTTGAAGTCCACTCCATGTCTCTGTGCTAGGCCAAGTAGGTAGGATTTCCTCTCTGTATAGAAAGAGGTCCACAAAAGGCCAGCCAAGCTTACTTACTTTTTTAAATGATGGACTTCCTCCAAGTAAGTTGGCTTCGAATCCTCACACCTTCTTGGGTGTTTCTAGCATCTTATTTGGCCAATAATCTTCCTCTTACTATTGCCATAAGTTAGGGATTTGGATTTTTTGTTCAATCTACCACTTTTCCAATGCCTCACCCACCTCAATTACTTGATTCATGATGCTAACTAGAAGTATTAATTTTAGCTTTTGGGTCATGGTGAAGGTGAAAGTCATTGGCGCATCTAGTGGCTCTTTTCTCTCCAGCTCTTTGACTTCCTCTTCCCATTGTATGATGACCACTTTCAACTCTTTCAGGAATGAAACATCTGTGACCTACTGAGGTCTTGCCTTAAGTTTGAGCCCAACTACTTCTTCTTTCATTTTTTTGGATCCTTAAGTGCATTCAAAGAGGTAGACAGGTCTAGAGATTGCTCAATGGTTGCCTGCTCAAGATGGAGTTCTAGTTCTCTTGCCATATCCCAATCCATTATGTCAATTCAGGTTGGTGACAATGTAGATATTAGGATCATGAAGCCCAACCTCACTATCCATTCCTCAATGAGCCCCTCTTCTTCAAATTAGAGTGCCACTTCATCTCTTGTGGGTTGATATTCAAGAGGATGTGGTAGTGGTCCTAGGGTGCTCTAAAGTGTCTGTCTAGCCATTTGCAATTTTCTCTTAAGGCCTTTGATAGTGTGTTATTCAATTGGCTATTTCATTGCTAGTGTTGTTATTTCCATTTAGGGCATAGACATTCCTTGTGTATTGCCATTGCAAGGTGACACAAGCTTCCTTCTTCTTCTCTAGTGTAAGCACTACTTGCTTCTTTTGTTTCTCCTTTAGGTCTCTTCATTTTTCTAGTGTCCTGAGTAGGTCATCAAAAACCTGCCCACGCCCTCAAGTGATAAGGAATACATGAGAGGATATTTCTTTTATTCTTGGAACATTTTCTCATATCTTTGTTGATCCTACCTCTTCTGCAGTCAATCTCTTTGACCTTGTAACCATTGGTCCCTTTGACTTGCTTTTGGAGACCAATGATTAGATGGCATCTAGCCATTATAGTTATGCCACCAAGGTCACTTGGCTACCTCATTCACTTTTAAGGGGTGGTGCTAGGAGTGGTAGATTAAGATAGCTATTTCTACCAATTGGCCTAGTTGGGGTAATGGGGTGGTAAAGGTAGGCCTGATTCCTTTACCTTGCCATTGGTAGTCTTAAGTTGTTCCCCAATTGTGGTGCTTGTGACTTTCTCTATGCTTTTCCTCTAGCCTACTCTAGGTTAGGGTGGGTTGTGTGGAACTCTAGTATTTATAGTTCTTTCCCTTCCAATATCCTCTATTAAATTCCTTACAAGCTAATGATGGTCTTTCCTCTCCTTTCTTTCTAACTCCTCTTTTTCTTGTTGTAGTTTAGCTTGTGCATCTTCTCCTGATTTTTCCTTCTCTACTTTCTACTTTTGAATGGCCTCTAGTTTAGCTTGATGTTTTTCTTCTGCCCTTTTCCTTCTCTCATCTTTAGTGTTCCTTTCCCTTTGAGTTTGTATCCTTTTCTTGGTTTGCATTGTCTATGAGCTCTCTTCTTCTTGCATTTGTCCCTATTTTTCCTGTGTAGTACTAGACCCTATCTTACTTGTTGACCTTCCTTTTGAAGTTACCTCTCCTGTATCGAGGATGTTGCAATGTCTTCCTGGGTATTGGTTACCAACTCCCTAGTTGTGTTGGTGTCATCTAATGCTTCTTCAATGATGGAAGCTAGTACACCCCCAAATGCAACCATGGTGGCTTTACTTGTAGCCTTTCCCCTTGTAGGTTTTCTACTCCCTATAGTGGCCTCCTTAGACTTAGCCACATCATTGATATCTTGGCCACTACATGCATTGTGCTTCTTGTGTAGGCATTCAAATCAATGTTTCTTGGGTGCACATAACCAAATCTTCAAACATGCTCCAAGTGGATCTTGTTCATTACTGAGTTGTGGCAGGAGGTAGAAAACAATGTGTGTAACTTGGCTTGCAATCCTAGGTCAAGGTGGAGGATTGCCTCTAGCTTGATCCCTGTTCCTGCTTCATGAACTTGAACTTTGCCATAGCATTTTTTTTCTCCTGAGTTTCTCTATGTGGGTGCTCTAGTAAGTCTATTGGCTTTCTGTTCCACATCTATAACTTGTCTAAGGTTCTAGATTTGCATGTACCTTAGATTCTTATTCCTCAAAATGTCCATGTTCATGTTGGATCTTGGTAGCTCTACTTTTGTGAAAGAGATCTGCAACTTCGGTCGACTTCTTGGATAACCTTCTCATCAACTCCTCCCATTTTTCAATATATCTAGAAGAAAAAAGAAGACATATGATGAGGGACCAAGTTGAAAATACATAAGCTCACACATTTCATTTGTTCAAAAATATTTGTTGCCTTATTCTTGAAAGAAAATGACTTCTATCAACCCCTTCTCAAAAAATTTGCAATGTTGCTAGCTTGCAAGGGAGGGGAGTTGGGAGATATGATATTGCATGGCTCAATAATGCATCTTGAATAATGACAATAATGACAAAGAGAAAGAGGTACAAAGAAAGGAAAAGTGTGCATTTACAAAGTGACTACAATATGTGTATAAGTAAATTTAGACTATGTGGATGATGTAGGATCTTTGTACAAAAGCCAATCATAAAAGTTAGAATTTTATTCCATGGCAACATAATGATCCATGTCACTTGTCTTGATACGCACATGCATGATGTATGTAAGTACATCTGTGAGAAAATCTCCTATGTGTAGGCAACTAGCAATGTGAAGTTCCTCCTCAAAGAGTACTCTATCCAAATATGGATATAGTAGAACATGATCTTCTAGTGGTGTCTTCCATGTGATGGCTAACACGTAAAAGGAGGTTGGAGCAATGTAAGTGGGATCATGCTCAGTTGTTTTGATGGCTCAACATTGTTTGGCATTTTTCATTATTGGACAACCGAGTGATTCCCATTGTGTTTGAAGAGTGAATCACTTTTATAGAAATGGGTGTTCAAATTTGGCTAGGTTCCCTAAGTTTGTTATTTATTGCCTTGTGGTTTCTATAGGGCTATGCTTGAAGGATGTAATCAAGTGGCCCTTGATAGCTTTCTCTTTGCTTACTTGCATGGCAATTAGCTCTTTAGTGATAGAAACATGATTGGTGAAGATGAGTTCATATTCTTCCCGAGAACAAGAAAGGCTTCTAACTATCACTATGGTATCTTCCTTTAATAGACCTAGGTCTAGCCGGTCATAGCTATGAGCGAACATGGTGAAAGTATTGTCAAGATGGTAGATGCTGTTGACCATACTGTCACCCATCTTGATAGCCATGGTTGTAGCAAGTTGTACTATATAGAGAAAAAATGATCAAGTCTCTCAATCTCAATGGAAACCATGACTTTGCACTTTCCTAGTAATGAGTAGGGTTTTTCCCCATAGGGGTTAACTTTTATAGTGGTAGGGATCATCAATTGGGGCTATCCAATTTTGGCTTATCATCTAAAGTTTTGAGCTCCACGTTGTTGGTTTTGCTAATCTGATGGACTCAAAGGGGTCCAAGTCCTTTGAACTTCATCTCTTGTTTGTGGCCTTTAATTGAATAAAGCAACACTAGGTCGATAGCTGAACCTATAGATCACTTGCTTCCAAGGAAACTTAGCTATAGTCCTTGCATATTTTTCCTAGTTTCTCTTGCTTCAGCCTGTTTTGTAAGGTTGTATAACGATGTATTTGTCTTGTGAGTACTCGACTACAAGGCTAATGGGTCAAATGAAGTCAATGCCCCATTTTTTAAATGGTCACATGCTATCATTGGTGTCAGCTCCATCTTGCCCCTTTGTATTGGTACTTTCATGTGTTAGCACTTGTCACAATGTTTGATGAACTTAACAACATCATGGAAGAGCATAAGCTACCACAATTGAGACTGAAGAATTTTGCATGCAATAGTGTCTTCGTTGAAGTATTTCCCTGTAATTCTCCCATATGTCTTAGTGAGTACATCATAGATCTCATTTTTGCAAACACATCTTCTTAGTAAGCCGTTCTTCCCTAATTGATAAAGTTGACTAGCTTTAACTGATAAGGTTGAGCTTTCAAAACGAGTCACCTTAGTTTATCCTTCTCAATGGGATGATCTAGGATCCATTTTTTCAAAATTTGAAAAATGTTGTCTACCTAATAAGGTATAAGGTATGCTTTATAAATCTCCTCTTTGCTAGATATCTTGAAAAGATGTTTATAAGATATATCATCCATGATGCCTTGCTCAACTATATCTCCAATGGGTATGCAAGGTGTGTGATACTAAAAATATATTCCTGAAGATTGTCCAAGTTGTATGTGAAATTTCTACATTTCTTATATGCCCCAACATAGTGTTATCAAAATATAGCCAGTACTTTGCCTTTTTGTCTTTTGTGTTCCATTCTTTCCACTCTTTTAATTCTTTTGCAATTGCAGGATTACTTAGCTCTGGCTCCTTTTCTTCACTAGAAATAAACTTGTAGAGGCATTTTCAAATAAGGGAGTTTATCACATGAAGCTTCGATGATGGAAAGTTGTTCTTGTCTAGCTTTTCAATGATGGGGTTTCCACTATTCTCTACTATTATCACAAAATTGATACAAAACAACAAGCAAGTATTTTGCAACCTTTCACAACAAATGCACATCAATACACCAAGTATCCCTTTTCATTCACTGCTCAATAGTATATGTAATCTGCAACTTATTAGCACATAAAACTTGTGCTTGCTTCTTGGAAAACACCTTAGAACTTATAGATTCAAAATATGTAACTTGTACACCCACTTTTGAACGATACAACCGAAATCGTAGTATACCCTAAAATTATTGTGCGCAACCTCAAGGGTCTAAAATGGGGTGTGAAATGGTCTCATATGGTTGAAAAATTAGTAAAAGGCTTGTTTGTAGAATATGCAATACTCTGCTTGTATACCAAATCTCATATCAATCTAAGATTTTTGCTCTACTTGCTTCCGGTGCCTCCAAATGCGCTATCTAGTAGAAAGAGTAGAAGAATGGGAGAGCTTCTTACCCATTGCTTGCTTGCTTGAATCCTTGCTTCTTCTCCTACACTTAAGTCTTCAAAATCAGTCTCTCTCAGTGGTGCCACTCTGATACCATGTCACGAATCATGTGGTGGGGAGACTTTCTTGAGCTACTATACCCAACACACACCATAAACACAAGAGGAAGCTCACTCAAGAACACAAGAAGAGAGATGGAGACCAAAACATTTTCTTGTTGGTTTCTTCTTCTTTTTTCACACACAATACAATGTATACAAAGTATAATTAAGATATAATATAATTAAAGTGGCCTAACAAGTCAAATAATGCATAACTAACTACACTAATTGACCATCAATGTGCTAAGTATAGACGTATGGACCCATCTAACCAAGTGATCCATCCTCAATATCCACACACATTGAGCTTACCATCACAACATTTCCATTGGTCAAACTTCCTTTTTATGGTCTATGTATATGGAGTAATATGCCTAATTATGCTACATCTCTAATTTGAGAATGATATATTTAGAGTCATGTTAATAAATTGAGACATATTGGAGAGAGAGAGAGAGCTTTCTATTGTGCTTTGCCCTACTCTACTTCATATGCTTTCCCACTTGTTGCTCAATTTTCTTGTCTTGCTTGAAAAATTTCACTCAGAGAAAAGAAACACTCCAGGGGTGGTGGGTCTCATCACTATGATAAGAACTACTTTTTCAGAGTTAGTAGTAATGTCGACTATACTACAACATGGCCCAAAAGAGACCCATAAGTCACTACAAGTACTCATTTTTGTGAATTTAAAGTAATATAATACTTAGGACAATGCTCAAAAAATTTACATAATACTATAAGTTGTCAATTTTGGACAATAATAGCCCCAATGTCATCTATAAATACCTTGAGCTTCTCAAGTGAAATGTCACCGAAGGTCTTATGGGCTATTCTCTACCAAGGGGTATTGTATAAATCAAATGTCATAACCTAATAGACAAAAGTACCAAAGACTATGATGAATGTCATTTGATTATATCCCATAAATCTATCCATAAATGAATCTCTCTCATCTAGTTAATTGATCCAAAATTTGATCAACAAAAGGAAAGGGTTAGAAATCCTTGATTTCTTACTTACTTAGGTCTTTAAAGTCAACATATAAATGGATTTGATTATTATTATTTTTCATTATCACTACCAGTGAGCATGCTTTATAAAAAAGATCAATTTGACCTTGTGTAACTACATCAATCAAAGACAGGATCCCTAAGCTTGAATGGCATTCTCTTAACATTCTCACTTATTGGTTTACTTTCCTCTTTTAGTGGAATTATGTGGGTGGTGGCAATAGTAGAAGGAGTCCCCTTAACTTATTATAGCTCCATACAAACACATCCTTGGATTGTAGTAAAAATGATACAGCTCTCCCTCGAGCAACATGGTGCCAAATTGGATCAAATAGGGATCATGTTACTAAGGTCCAAGTCAACTGTCGGGATCACTTTAGCAAGTCTATTGTCGTTTACCACTACTTTCCTAGAATTGAAGACACGGGCCCCAATAGAACCTTCCTCTTTAACAATGATTTCCCACATACATAGATATCATCCAATGCTTTATGGATCTTAGGAATTGCACTTCATTACCCAATTGCATCAAGCACTAGCATAGGATGTATCTTCCGATCATAATCATGTGTTACTTCGACCATTGGCATCACAGTCTTTTCCTCTAAAAAGTTATCACTATCAAGGATCATAGACGACTATGCCATCCTAGTATCACTTTTTCTTCCTAATATTTCCTCTAACTCCCATGGATTATTACTCACAAAGGACACTCCATGGGTACTTTTCCATAGTGGTCCAAACTCAAGCATGGTATTACTTTCAGGGCAAATGATAAAATAGTTGGCCACATGACTAACCAAAGATCCCACTAAACCATTCAAGATGGACTAAATATCTTTTGGGTTATGGGGATTCCTTGGATTAATCATCATGCTAATGACTCAAGTTTTAATAAGCCTAATTCAACATCCATCTCTTCAAGGCAGCACTCTATTAGAAACTAGAAATAGCGAGTCTCTTATAATTGAGGTTCAGAAATCACCACTTACTAATAGCTCTCGGAAAATGCACCACCTATCGAGACTTAAAATGGACCTGACACTAGCTCTAGGGCTCTAGTCGATGGGCCTCTTATACTCATCAAACCACCCTCATGACCTCGCGGACAAGCGCATCCGGAGGCTACATATTCCTCTAATTAAATCGTGCATCTGTATCGATTTGTAGTCCAACGATTTTGCCCATCCCAACTCCAATAGAAGGAGTATCCAAACATACAAGTGATTAACACCATCATGTACACAAAGAGCTTCTCCCCAATAGAGTGTCGTGGCTCCTATGACTCTCCTACACCCTGGAGATAGGCCGTAGGACGCACCATCTAAACATAGAGCACGATTGTAACATTGTTCACTCTTTTGATAAAGTGTTCCAAGAGATAATTTTATTTCCGCACATAAGAGTCCCCAAAGACAATCATTCTATTCTACAGCTTGAGAATCCTCACATGCTCTCATCGTTGGTCAATCGTTTTAGCAATCAGTCATGCATCTATGAGATTTTCTCTTAATACCATGTTTGAATAGAGATGCAATCTGCAATGCCATATAGTGTTCAAACAAATTTGCCACAAATCAGCCAACGTATCGTGTGCAAAACATTCTTTCAATGATTTTCTTTCTAACATAATACTTCATTGCTTAGAAACAACATTGAACTAATTCGTGCTATTGTCCCTTTAAACTTAAATAAAGTGAGTCCTATATGTCATGATATGTATGGAAATCAAATTTTCACTGATACTTAACTTTTCATGACCCCTTTCTCCTTATCGTTTAGGTTTTCCAATCATGCACCAATTTAAGAGGGTGTTTTAAGTCATTTTTTTCATGTAAAAAAGTGGTAAACACACACTTTCACATAAATATGGAGATAGATTGAGGTAAATCTCCATGCCCTACCTTCACCATACATCCACACATATATACCTAATTTATTGTAATTTTTTACGCATGAAAACTGAAATTTTCCATCAAAAAACTCTTTTTTATACTTTTATATCATTTATTTTGATATTTGTTTGCAAATTTTTTCTCATTTTCAATTTCATGAAGCTTATGTGGATTGTGATTCAGAATAACATTCAATATAACACCATAAAAACACCATTTTAACCATAAAAACTCATAAATTTATCATTTTCCTATTAAATCCCACATTGTAGGTTTTACGATTTTGATTCTTATTATGCGAATTGCTAGAAATTAATGATTATTCTATGATTTGAAACATATTAAAGCATATTCAACTATTTTTAAGTATTTTCTATCATAAGAATGAAAGATTCATCATGAAAATTTAATAAAAGAAGACGCTTACGCTATAATCTGCATATGCACACATTGTATTTCAAGAACGAGAAGTTGCTGACACTCTTTTCTAGCCACTAATGCCTCCTTTGCACTTTCTTGATCTAGTCCTCACATTTTGTCTCATGAATCAGCACCCATTCCCCCTCATTCTCTCAACTCATATGAACCATGTTTATGGTGAGAGTGAAAGAGGAGAGAGAAAGATTGAAATCTAATATTTTCATTCGATATGTCAAATTGTGCATAGTCTGGAGCGATTGGGAGAAAAAAAATTGAGGAAATCATGGCTAGGAGCATGAACCTGATTTGATTAGTCCCGAAATCCTTTTTTTTAATGATTTGAGGGATCGCCAAAAGAATGGCGCCCCCCATTCATCATGTTTTTTGGGTTTCTTCTCTTCTTAGTCTACATTAACCACTTAAACTTTTAAAAAACTGGTTCAAACCTTTGTATTCGCACTATACAAAAGTGGTTTCGGCCCAAATAGCGGAGCAAACAACCTTTGAATCGCAATTTGACTAAACAAGCATGTTTTTGGCATCGAAATCTATCAACCTGGCCTCTATCACGTGCTTTCTAGCTTTTGGATTCGATAGCTACTTCAAAATGCCAAACCTTACAGCCATTAAATGGGTGGGGGGTCAAACGAACTCCTATTAACAAACAAACACTTGCATGGGATTCTCGATGTTGAAATGCATCTAGGAAAACTCCAACTCATTGATCCGTGATCATTCCATTTTCACCCTAAAATTGCACTTTTACAACTCTCATGCCACTTTTTTCCTTAGCTAGAAAATACAAATAAGGGTGATTAGCTAAGAGGTCTTGCATTCATTAAAGAGGTGGATCCAAGTTTCATTATCACCAGCAACATATGTTGTTGGGAATCCTAAATACAGTAACCTTACATTAGCTTTGCTTGAATGCACATTGGGATATTATATTAAATGATATGCATCACTCTCCTACACTATCATGTATGAGAGTTCATATTGCAATATGCAAATGCAGAAATGGTAGTAATTGCAAAAGCATGATAGTCATCCATCAAATCTATTATGTATCAACTAAATCCAAATCCATTTTCATACACATACATTCAATGTGGTAGGGTATAAAAGAGCATATGGATAGAAATAAACAAATCATTTTTGTTTTTTAGAAAGCTAATGAATACAATTGCACTCAGGCTTCTATACAATAAACATTTTGTTTATAGATGCTTTAAGAGATAATGAAATTAGTTTTAGGTGGCTACTACACAATCACTCCCACACACATTATAGCATTAGAAAAATGGCATAATATAGGTTTTTAGTAGCTACATGCATATTGTCAAATAGTAAAATGGTTTCTTGGATGAATACAATTGCCTTGAAAAAAAGCTAAGTCGTAATTGTACTATATGCAAGAATGCCACATCCATGCAAACCTAGCAATCATGGTACCCCACCTCTTTCCGTGCTTCAAGAAATAGGGAACAATAAGTAGGGTAGTGTCATAGTGTGAGGCAAGTTTTCTAAGCATGTATTTGACACTCCTTAATATGTAGGTGTAGCTTGGTATAGGTATGGTTGATCAAAGTTGATGGCTTTGATGTGAGATACTTTGATATGACTAAATGTAAGCAAGTGCTAGAGCCTCCACAACATGTAAATTCCGTGTTACATAGCATTTATGTGGCTCTCTCTCTCTCTCTCTCTCTCTCTCTCTCTCTCTCTCTCTCTCTCTCTCTCTCTCTCTCTCTCTCTCTCTCTCTCTCTCTCTCTCTCTCTCTCTCTCTCTCTCTCTCTCTCTCTCTCTCTCTCTCTCTCTCTCTCTCTCTCTCTCTCTCTCTCTCTCTCTCTCTCTCTCTCTCTCTCTCTCTCTCACAAACACACACACACACACATGGAGTCTAAGTTGCACCACATAGCAACCTTTGGGGTTTCCTTAGTCTATCATCTCCCCTTGTCTAGCCATTGAACCCATGCAACAATGAATGTCATCTATAGATTGTCTAGCACCCCTTCTCAATACCATGAAAACTTAGCAATGTTTGACCATAAAGAAGGATTAGTATTTGATAAAAATATGGAACACTATTCGAGGCCCCAAACACGTTTGTCAACTTGCCATGGAACTTCCCCCACAAAACCAACAATTAAAACGACAAAACAAATACTTTACTATAGATATGTAGTTAGTTTCCTTCCAAGGATGTGTACTATGTGTATGAACATCATATAACTATATTTAATCAGGATTGATGTCACTTAAATCTTCCTTTTACACTATATATGGTGGCAATATATTTGTTATAGGATGAAATCCTTAATTTTCACAAAGATAATCTACCCAATGCTTGAAGGAAGCAAGCCACCAACCGTGGACAACCAACCTATTTCATTGGTTCAATGGTGAGCTACAAAGAATGCCATTCAAAGAGTCCTTTCAGCATTTAGAGAAGAACAAAACAAGGACAATAAGTTATTAAGATGCTTCCAATGCGTGCCTCATTTTTTATGTTGATGATGGACAAGGACCTCCAACATAGACTTCCTCATCAACCAAATCTAGATCCATGGGTATTATGTTTTGCATAGACCCTCTTGTTTGAATCCATGTGCTAATCAACGCAAGGGGTGCAATTGATTGATCCACACATTGTTGAAGGGGAAAAAATCAATCTTTTGGCATGATTTCTCAAGGACTAAAGTGCAAATGGGTTTGAGATAGTTTCTTGTGAAAACTATTGCATGTTTGTAGGACACTTCCTCACTCTGCCATCTTTGCCTTGATCATCTCCATAGCTACCACTACTCATTCTTTGCCTGTATCATCTCCACAACTACCATTACTCATTCTTGTCCACTTGAAAATTCCAAGTTTCTTTGTCTTGAAAATTTTGAGTTTCTTTGTTTGAATTAGGAAGTTTACACTAAGCCAAAAATCATTTAATTTAATTTCTTTATTTAAACTTATTTCTCATTTCCTACGTACAAATTTGAAAGTGACCTAATACATGTTATTAGTTGTGTTATTACCTTGAGTAATAGCTATAATAAGAGATGGCAAGTAAGAAATTATCTAGTGTAGAAGGAAGAGAGAGAGTGAGGACATGTGGATCTATCCTTACAAGTGGGTCTATTCCCCATAAAGGGCATTTACTTCCCATTGATCCCATATATTGGAAGGATTAGCCACGTCAGCCACTCAAGATGACACTCAACCACCTCCCATGTAGGCATAAGAAGCAATTAATTGTGCTTTAAACCAAGTGGTGATGAAGGCGATGACGCTAAGAAGAGAATGTAGTTCCAACAATGGCAATATGGGCCTTGATTTCCTTGTTGCTACCAAGCATATTGAGGTTGGATATGTAGAAGGTGGAACAAGCCTTGCTTGTGAAGTCCTTCAATGAGAAGAGAAAAGCAACAACTAACAAAGCTAAGGTTGAAAACAACTAACAAAGCTAAGGTTGAAGTTTCTTAAAGTGTTGGTGGCCTTCTCATTACAAAGGATCAAGGAGTGCTATGCAGACTTATCTACATGTGGATTGATTCTCTTCTTCAAGGGAAGAATACATAGGAGGACAACTTTTTGTGGTGGTTTCTTTAGGCATGTCACATTCAAGAAATGATAATACAATATAAATTCATGGGTAAGGGCTTTTACTTCATGGTGCTCAACTCTCAATATAAAAGGGATTGGATATTTGCATCATCTATGCAATACCTTGGTCACCACAATTCTTATGAGAGGACACATTAGAGCATGACTCTCTAGTCTAAATCACATTTTCAAGCTTACTAGATTGGTTGGATGGGGATGTGGGTGTCTTAAGGGCCTCTTGGGTGATAGACAAAAGAGGCACATGCCCTAAAATTCTTACAATCTATACAAACTAAGAAAAGGAAAGAAGCCATTTTGGTCATCCTAGAAGAAGAGGGAAGGTCTTGCAAGGATGATATATCAACTACTAAGGTCCTTATAGACCACTTTTTTGACATAGCTTGTTAGCTCACCATAATATCAACTTTTGGTCTATCAATTCCTAGAGCCAATGCAATCCACTATCTCAACTAAGGTGTCCCTTGTGCTAACAATACCCTTTTTGGAGAAGGGACTCCCCTATGTGGTGAGAAGAATGAAGAAAGGCAAATCATCCAGTTTGAATGGTATCAATTGAGGTCTACGAGAACATCATGGATGCATGTGGCAAAGATATGTGCACATTTGCTAATGCATGTGCAAGAAGAGGCGAGATACCTAGATTTTCTAATGAAGGATTAAGTTGCTCCCCAAGTTTGTGATATGGAATAAACCAAACTTGTGGAGGCTCCTCATTATCTTGAGTGTAACATAAGACACCATTGCAAAGGTAATTGCATTAAGGCTTGAATTCATACTACCATATATGCTTCATAATTCTTAGTATAGATTCCTCCATGGAAGGAAAATCCATGAAAATTTTCTTAATTTAATGGTTCCCATTGAATATGCAATAGAAAGTAAGGGAAACTTTGTCCTCATCAACATGGATCTAGACAAGGCCTACAATAGGTTTTGATGGGACTCTCACTATACTCGTGGTTGAATTGGAGTTGGGGAGCCAATTCTACTAGATGGTAAATTTGGTATTCACCAATGTAGTCATCAAAGTAGGGACCAATGGATATCTATCCCACCCCTTTTATCTAAGGATTTTGATCAAATAGGGATGTCCTTTTGCCCCTACACTCTTTGCCTTAGTTACTGTTCCATTGCTAAAATGTGGCTTAGAAGTGTAGAGAGGGCTAATCCAAAATCTAATTCTACAACATCACTCCAGATGTGCACACAACTCTTTGTTTATGATAACTCAAATTTACTCGTGACTAACAAGAATAATGTGGGGCAACAGCTTGACACTTATGGCCAGCATGCAATTTTCTCAAGTCCTAAAATTAGTATGCCGAAGATGGGATTACTTTATCTGGGTTTCGAAGATACTCTTGATTGGATATCTCAATTGTACTACAAGGTAATCAAGGTAGGCAATTTTTTTTTATATCTTGGTTGCCCTCTTCCGTTAGGCATATCTCCATCTTAGAAAATAGACTAAGAAAGGTGGAAAATAAACCAAATGAATTTCATGCATTGGCTTTGAATTTTGGAAGTAAATTGATAGTGCTAAATAAGATACTCTCACCTATTTCCATATTTGTTGTTGTAATAACTCCATTCTCCACCAAGACTTAATGGGAAAGGACTGAGAGGTTGTTGAAGAAATTCCTATGGAGCTTTGGGCCAATTGGAAGGTGGTATTCAATATTTTGGAAAGTGGTAACCATGCCAAGGAAGGAAGAGTGGCCCTGAGATACAATAAAGGTATGGTTGGAAGACATATGGGGTTGTCTAGCCAATGCAAGGGCCAAAAAATGCATGCAATATGAGGGAGAAATAGGAATTTCTAGAAGGAAATGGTTCGGTTGCTAACCAATTGAAGAATCTTGGAAATCATGTTATCTCTCCACCACTATTTATAGTCAATGAAGAAGATTAGCAAGAATGTGGAAGGTGATGTTGCCAAGCCAACTGTTGAACCTAATGCTATAGAAAGTGGATGCTAATAATATACCTACTAAGATTAAGATTTCCAAAATCAAGAAAAGAACTTAATCAATTCCCCCTTTGCATGCTACATGGAAAGATAAATTCCCATCCTCTTTTGGCAATTGAGGGGTGAGAAGATTGTCGAAGACTGTGGACAAGAGTGAGAGAATGGGTCCATCTTGATGCACTAAATGCTAACATTATGGTGAGCACAACATGGTTTGGTGATAAGGGCTCTTTAGGTGAGAAGGATCTCAACTTTTAGAATGGGGGTCATTTTTCTAAATATCATCTAGACTAATAGGAACAAGGTTTCAATGGATCAAGAAAACAGATTGTCACAATAGATGCTATGTTTAAACAATGTAAATCCAATGCTTCACCTATGCATAAGGCACTTGGGAAAAAATATCTCCTTTAAAATTGCCTTCAAACACTTAGGAAAAAATATGTTTAAACAATGTAAATCCAATGCTTCACCTATGCATACGGCACTTAGGAAAAAACATCAAGTCTTTAAAATTACCTTCAAACACTTGGCTAAGTCTTAAAGTGTTTTGCTTCAACCAATTCACACAATTTTGTGGTTACACATGTACAATATAAATCATATTTCACATTTTTTAAGAAAGAGTAGCAAGAGATGAGTAGAGGACTCATAACTAAAAGAAGGAAAAGAATGAATACATTTGCATTGTTAACCTAGACATGTTGAAGTACCCTATTATATATTATCCTAAATGATATGCTTTTAGCTATGATGATGTAAAGTGACTAATTTAGATGCAATATAATGTACTAATAAAATTTACTTGCATAGATTAGTGAGTTAAAGACCAATTCAAAAAGAAGGCTAACTTGGCAAAATCTTCATTTTTCAGCTTTCTTGTCATACTTGAAAAATAGCAAAACTTACACACTTTTACTTCGATGCCTTCACATACTATTTCCTCCCTAATTCTTTGGAATATGAGTTTTTTCTAATCATATTGGAAGCAAATGACTAAACTTGTTGTTGCTAGAGTATTCCCAAAAAATTGTGTGTCATCATGTTAAGATTATCCTATGGATTAACACCAAGGTGCAATATGAAAACTCGCTATTAAGCATTCATAGATGGATGCCCATCCCATAATAGGTTTCTAAGAGTTTGTACTTCTCCAGAGTGTACATTCATCGTGCTTTTAGTTTGTCTACAATTAAAAGTGCTTCAATGATTTTCATCCATGCAAAGAGGCTATCTTTCAGGGGCATCTTCAGCCTGCCAATGCCACTCCAAAAAAAAAATTTAAAAAAATAAAAAAAATAAATTGATTTGCTACTAGACGAATTAATTCTCTAGATTTTCTTAACCCTTTCCACCATCATCTTTATGCTACAAGATTGTCCTTACATTGTTCATATTCAGCATGCTTATAATAGCTGTCCCTTGTAGCTTTAGGGAGAGGACCTCATGATCATCCCCAATGGTTGGGATTCTTGAACCATTGATTAGTTGATTGGCTATATACTCCCATGCCAACCATTGTCATTGTTTAGGAGAGGGCTCTTGGGTCCATAAGATGGCTAGTAGTCTTGGAATCATTGCCTATAGACTCAGTCAATCTTTAGACTTGCACATTCCTTTTTTGAACAAAGAGTGGCATTTTTTGTCCCAACACACTTTCCAAGGGAGGCCTAAAACTCCATAACTAAGGGACCAATCATGACCCCATTTTTTGCAACTTAGATAGCACCTTCTTACACAATGAGATTAGATTTTGTAGGAAATGAGATTAGATTGAATAGGAAACCTAAATCTTTGATTCTAAAAATAGCTTACAATACAAATATATATGACTATTTGAGGCCCCATGCTTCATAAAATTTCTTATTGCTTGAAAATATAATTTCTTCAAGTATTTTAATCCATGTTTCATTTGAATCCAACAAATCTTTCAGAAGCTTAGCTCAAAAGGCATCTCCATCTAATTGAATTTTGAAGAGGGGTTAAAGGCCACATTTGCCTAGGTTCCTACATTTACTCATACTTAATACTCAGATACCTATACATTGTAGGGATTGCCACCATTAGTATCACTTTATTCTTTTTTCCTTACATGAAAATAGAATAAGGTAAGGCAAGTTACTAATTATGACTATTGGCATTCCCACACACCAGTCTCTCTCTTCTTTGCTTGGACGTCCATAGCTCTTGCTTCCACTCTTGCTTCACCTTTTAGCTAGTATTAGAGTGGGCATTCAAGGAGCTTCATTGATATTCACTTCAACCCGCAAAGAGAGCTTCAACTCAGCTTTCATGGTAGCTACTCAATCATGTATGCATTAGCTTTGTCTCTTCCCAAATCATCTTTAGCCCTTTGCCCTTGTTCAAGACCTTCCTAGCATTAATTTGAGGCTCAAAAAGCATTCATTTGGGTTAGTAGTAGCCATGAAGGAGAGCAGGGAATAGCCCACATTTTTTGAGTGCATTTTAAGGCCTGCTCCTCCGTGCCTATCTCACTTGTTTCTAGCTCAATCTATTACTCCTACTAGTCTTTAACAAATACTTAAGGATTCTTTTTGGGTTTCATGACTCTATCTTGAGCTCTGTTTGAAGTACATATAGTCAACCATTGACTATGTAAACAGGGTAGGTGTACTATACTACATGGTGGGCATCATGTATTCAAATACCTATACTTCATGTGATGCTATGGGGAAGGTTTCTAAATCTAAGATGTTGCTTTGATGCTTGAGAAACCTTCTTCGATTAATTAGAGCTCAAATAACTGGACATTGGAAGGCTTTATTGCTAGAGCAAGTTTGGATAGCAAGCATTTGTAAATGAATATCTATGTATTAAATCCCTACATACTATTTGAGTAGTATGCTACATGGTTATATTGATTTGAGCTCAGTTGATTGCATTTGGGTAGTAGCTATTCACTTCAATAATTTCCACAAGACATACTGAAGGTTTATACTCCTAGATGTATACATGATATACTTTAGCACCTAAATGCTATTATCTATATGCATTGACCTTTCTTTGCTACTTTGCATACTCCAATTTTGCTTCAATGGAAGTACTTGGGATATTTTATTCATAGCTTGGTCTATTTGAGTTAGTAGGAGACTCTCTTATGCTCTCTTGGTTTATGCATATAATTGTTAGTGTAGAGTTTATGATTCTTTGATTTGGGCACTTTGTATTGCTTAGTGTCAGTGGGTTGTTAGCAGGATACATGCTTGGCTTGCATTGTGGTATGCATCTATGTACCTGATACCTTGAATGTTTTGATAATCTTTGGTACTTTGTGGTTTCTTCTACACTGCTAATTGCATTGTATATCCCAATTGCTATTCGAATCTTCCTAGTAGTGGGAGCTTATTCTTTTGCATGTTTTCTTACAATCACATAGGGATTTACTATAGTTTTTTGGATAGCCATACTTAAACTCAAATTTGAGCAATTCTTTTGAGAGTAAATGTGAGCATCTAGGCACATGCGACTTTTAACGCACAACAACATTCCACTTACAAACGAATGTACCTGAGTGAGGAGCAAATAAGAAAAAAGTGACAAAGTACAATGTGCAACCGCACATGCAGCCATTTGCTTGGTAAGGGACTATGATTTGACTAGTCAATATAATAATTTATTAGATCGTGTCATTCGGCACCGTGACGCTATAATCTCACCTCAACTGGGTATGCATATTCCTGGGTTTTCACAGTTTTGGTCTGTATATTCATAACGATACAGTGAGCGCCTTGGGTCGTCCCCAAGATATGTTCTCCGATACTGCTATTCAGTTACAACCCATATTTGCCCAATGGATACAAAACACTCATGCTTCTGCTCCTGGTTCAACCGCACCTAATGCTACTGAGGGTACCAGGTATAATTGGGTGAGAAATAAATGTCATCTCATCCTACACACATCATCTTCCTAGGGAAGGCATAACATTCCACTTATAGACTTTAACTGAGCATGTCAATAGGATTCACATCTAGAGATATCTTGATAAGCTTTATCTACTTGTCCTCAATCACCTATCTAATCAAAAGTAGTAACAAACCTTAATATGCTTAGTCTTTTCATGAAAGACTAGATTATTGCAACTAGTTGGCAGTCATAGAGTCTGAATGCCATGTAGGAGTCATATTTGTGATACAAAGGTCTACAACCAAGTGGCCTAATCATTGGGCCTCCTTGCAAGCCTCAGTGGAGCTACAATGTGCTCAGCCTTGATAGTAATAGATAAGGTAGTGTATTTCTACACCCTAGACATTCAATATTTCTACACCCTAGACATTCAATAAATAGTATCTCCAACAAAGGTGAAGATATAGCCATAGGTGGACTTCCTACTATCTACATGTCTTGCATAATCTAAGTATGTATAGCCCATGATTCCAATGTCCTAACTGCCATAACAAAGACATAAGTCTATAGTGCCCTTAAGATATCTCATGAAATCCTTCACGACATCCCAATGTTTCCTGCTAGGTGTTGCCATATAATGAGCTACAACTCCCATTGCAAATGCTATATTAAGTTTTGAAACTATCATGGCATACATCAAGCTACCCACTGCAGATGCATATAAGATGTTGGCCATCTAAGCCTTCTCATCATCTAACTTAGGACAATCTTCTTGATCACCTACACATGAGAAGGTACATGGATTTTAATCAACTTACTACCCTATATAAGGAACTATTCAAGTACTTTGTGAATGTAATCATTTTGTGTGATAAGTAGAGGAATCCCTTAAGGAAGTGATTGTGTGTAATCTGCATACCAAGTATATGAGAAACATGCTCTATGTCCTTCATCTCAAAGCTCTTCTTGAGTTGAGTCTTCAAATCATCTAGCTCATCTTGAGTACTTCTACTAATCAACATCCCATCAACATATTATACCAAAATGATTAGGTTGCCATCACGAGTCTTCTTTGTGTAAAGACATGGATTCATATGACTGCGAGAATATGATTGTGAATGCATGAAGTAGCAAACTTGTGATATCATTCCCTAGGTGCCTACTTAATTCCATGAAGACTCCTCTTCAACTTGCACACTAGGTGTTCTTCCCTTTTCTACAAAGCCCTTAGGCTACTTCATATAGATGTCCTCATGTAGATCCCCATGTAAGAAAGCCATCTTTACATCCACTTAATATAAGTCCAAATCCATCTCTACAATCAAGGCCAAAATCAAGCAAAGAGTAGTCATCTTGACCACATGGGAGAATATCTCATCTAAATTAACTACCTTTTTATGTTTAAAATCCTTAGCTACCAAATGGGCCTTATATGCTAGCTTAAGGAAACCAAGGTTGCTCTTCAAATTATATACCCACTTGCATGGCAATGCATGTTTCCAATGGGAAATGAAACCAAATCCCACGTGTGATTCTTTTGAAGTGAGTCAACTCAGACTACATGGCCCTCTCCCAAGAGTGACTATCACCACTTTGCATAGCCTCCTCATATATAAGGAGCTCATAAGAATTTGTCACGATGACATAATGTGTAGAGGGCTCATAACAATCAAAAGGACATGAGGCTCTAGTAGAGTGTATAAAGACTAGCTAGGAGGACCTGTATACCATGTCCTCTCTTTCCAATGTCATGATCTTGCATAACATGTAGACTTGGACTATTACATCATCAATAGAGTTGCTTGTAGGCAATTTAACTAGGGTTGGCTTTATGGTAATGGAAGGCTCCTCTTGAAAGATCACATTGTGTACCTCAATCACTTGTTTTGGTTACTTATACATCTTATCCTAATGAAACACGACATCATGGCTAAGGATAATCTTTCAAGCCTATGGATCTCAAAGGTGATAGCCCATCTCACTTGCATCACTATATCCAAGAAAGATTCATTTGACAGGCTTTGAATCCAACTTGTTGCAGTTGTCCTTGGGAATATGGCAGAATGCCTCATCTCCAAAAACTCTCAAATGAGCACATGAGGAAGGTTTACTAGACCATACCTCTTTTGTAACTCTACCACCAAGAGTAGTATACATGGATCTATTAATCAAGTGAATAGTAGTAATTTCCTTAGTTTAAAAATGTATGTGGTAATCCTTCTTGACTAAGCATACTACAAACCCTTGCTTGGATAGTCCTATTTATGTGCTCTACAATATCATTCTAGGGTGGGGTATGAAGGGAAATCAATTGACGCTTAATATCCCTCTCATCAAAAAATTTCTCAAAATCATAAGAAACATATTCCTCCCCATTTTTAATCATTTGATGTTTTAGCATTATTATGCACTTTTTCCTTGCCTTTATCACACCGATCTTGGTGTATTTTTCTAACAATCCCAATGTGGGGTGAATCGCAATGTGTTAGATAGATAGCATATAAATAATCAAGGAGGATTAAAATAGACTAACAAAGACATAGTTACAAATTGATTGCACAGTCAACAATGATAAGTTATATTCCACACCTTACAATGCTACAATATAAGGCTTCTTTGATAGATAGCATTTTTTCCTTCACTCATACAAGTGTCCATCTTAGGTAGTATACTTGTCTTGACTTTTCCATAGTCAATACTTATCCACTAACCTTGCACCTTTAGGGTGTTGTCATACACATACATACACCCACAAACATTGAGCTTACATTCTCAAGACTCCATCTTAAGCGAGATGTTTTACTTTACCTTGTCACCCATCTAATGTAGCATTGCACAACCACAATCGCTACATTGCACCATCATGGTTGCTAGTAGCAAAAGCTCTTCTTTCATCCTTCATCTCTCCATTTTGGATCTAATCTATGAGCTATTCAATCTCCTCTTGGGTGAATTCATAGCTTGTTGTTACCTTTGGCAGCAAAGGAAGGATGTCAATGCTAATGTTTCCTTTGAATAGAATGGGCTATTAGCATCCCTTAACTATTGCAACCATCACCACATGCATGTTGATGCTATAGGGGCCACATGATGATGATTATGTGCTCTATTCTAGTAGCTTTGGTTCCTTTTCTTCACCTAAAATGAAATCGTAGAGGTCCTTTCCAATAAGTTCATCACATGGAACTTCTATGATGGGTAATTGTTCTTATCTAGATTCTCAATAATAGCATTTCCACTATTCTCAACCATTATGACAAAACTGAGTACTAGACAATAAGCAAGTCTTATATAACATTTCACAAAATGTGAATGGAAATAAACCAACAAACCATTTTCACTAACTGCTCAATAATACGTACAATTTGCAACTTGTTTGCATATAAACCTTGTGTTTGCTTCTTGCTTCTTAACAAACACCTCAAAACTTATAGATTTGAAATCTATAACCTATGCACTAGAGAACAGTTGGTACAACCAAAATTATAGTATGCTCTATAACTACTATTTGCAATTCTAGAAGCTAAAATAGGGCCCAAAATTGGCATTGGATGGCCAAAAGCACATCTCAATCTAATATTTTTGCTTTCCTTGCTTTTGGTGCCTCCACAACACTATCCAAGGGAAAAAGAGAAAGAATGGGAGAGCTTCTTACTAATTGCTTGATTCTTGACTCCTTGCTTCTTTCATTTACTTCAACCTTCAAAACTAGCCTCTCTTAAGGGAGTTGATATGACACCATGTTAACAATTCCAACATGGAGTTAATAATAGTGTGTTAGATGGATAGCACATAGATAATAAAGGAGGATTAAAACAGACTAAGAAAGACATGATTACAAATTGATTGCACACTCAACAATGATAAGTCATATTCCATACCTCACAATCCTACAATATAAGGATAAAATAAGAATTTTTCCTTTCACTCATACAAGTAGTCATCTTAGGTGGTATTTTTATCTTGACTTTTCCATATTCAATACTTATCCATTCACCTTACACCTTTAGGGTGTTATCACACACACACACACACCAAGCTTACATTCTCGACACCCCATATTAAGTGAAGCATTTTACTTTACCTTGTCACCCATCCAATGTGGCATTGCACAATCACAATCACTATCTCTCAACACATTTTATGACACTACAACCAAATATGACCATGTTGCTTGTAATAATGATATGTAAGAGATGCCTTAGGGCCATGAGATTTACTGTGATCCTATCCATGAGATTTATACTCTGACCTACCATGCCATGCATCTCTACCACTTGTGGTCATTGCCATTTCTGCCACATCCAAACTCTAACAATGAGTGCATGAGAGGTGCGAGAGCTGCATTAATATTCTTTCTATTTACTTCCCAATAAAAGCAAGGCATCTTCTCTATCTTTGAGTGTAAAACCATTTGTAGGAGTACTAGTGTGATTGGAGTGTGAAAAGCATCCCATGACTCACAAAGAGTGACAAACAAGAACATAACCTAGTATTCTCCTCAAAGGTAATACCCTATGAAGTAAGCTAGTTGTAAATAGAATTAAACTCATTCAAAAGACTAGACTTAGGCATATCTTCCTTCATACAAAGGTCCACAAGTTTCTTCAACTAGTACAATTGTATCTAGGGCTTTGCATATCATAAAGATTGCATATTTTCTCCCATAACTACCATGCACCACCCTCAATCTCAATGGCTTACATAACTCATCAAGATCATCCCAAGTGTCAACATCCATATATTCAAGGTTTATGCCTTTGCATTTCAATGATGTGATATACTTTTTTTGCACCAAAACCAACCATATCTAGGTCTTTCAATACTTGAAGTTATTACCATTCAACTTATCAATGTTAAAGATGGAACTATCCCCAGAGGCACTAGAAGCACTTACCATTAGGACCACAAAGCAAAGAGAGAATGGGCTACTATAAATAATAATTAATCAGCCCTAAAATTGGCCTAAAATTAAATGCAAGAGGTAGGATGATGCAATACAATGCATCGCTATCCACAAAATGGATGCACTAAAGTCCTCAAACCAAGTGTCAATTCTCAACAAAATGACCCAAAAATAAGTTTTAACATTGTTGTCCATAAAACTATAGCACAAGAGTAAGCAAGTATAGGGAAAATTCCAAAATGACAAGTTCTCATTTCCAAGGAAATCTGGGTAGCAACCAAGATGTATAGTGTAACTAGCTATGTCTAGAAAGAGTATAAACCACCAAGTACCAAATACTATCAAATAGCCAAAGGTGTCAAGTGCATAGATGCATACCAAAGTGCTAAGCACATCCAGAGGTTTGTAGAAAATGTCAGATCTAGAGCATGGCTATGGAGGTTGAAAGAGGAAGAGTGAGCTCATGGGGTAACAGGCCTCAAGACCAAATGTCACACAAGTGAATTAGGTTCCAAGATGGAAGCTTGGACTCATAAACACAATCTTGTGTAGTGGATTAACAATGATACAGACACTCTGCTGTAAGTATAAAAGTACTATGACATTGCATTCTAAATGAAAGCAAGTACAATGCTTTATAGAAATAGACTAGGCTGCACTTTCCACCACTCTGCATATGGGATTATGCATCCTAAGCCCACACTCCTCCATACAAAGAGGCTAAGCTGTGATTGCCAATATCTCAACACCCCTCCTCAATCACAACCAGAGAGGTACAAAATGTGGCAAGAAAGATCAATTGATATGTGACTTCTGCAAAAGGATCGGACACATGGGGAAATTTTGTCATGCCAGGAAGAGGGCCTATCTAGTTCCTATTAGAGAAGAAGAAGACTATGGAGCAAAAGAAGAAGAAGACCACTAGGAGAATCCTCATTTGTCCTTCTATTCTGATAGACTTTTTTAGCCTTGTATTGCCTAGCCCAAATGCTTCTAATATAAGCTTGTAAACTCCTCATGTAACCTTGTATTACAGTCTCTATACACTTTTTGAGCCCCTGTTACAGCCTCTAGATGTCCACCACGTCTTTGGTACCCACACTTAGCCTTTTTTGCGATAGCCTCTGATGTTTACCATGTTTGTGGTGTGCCCACACTTTGCAAGTGGTTACCTACATATAACATTTGTTCATCTTTAGAGGTGCTTGGTTCTTCTTTGGATTTTACCTTCTTTTATTCTTCTAGCAGGGAGGCCTTAATGTCAACCAATTTAGGACTAGGCATGTTGCTCAATGTAGTTGACACATTACTGGTGGTCTTCTTCTTCTTTTGCTCCATAGTCTTTTTCTTCTTTAACAGAAACTAGATAGGCCTTTTGGGACTTCTTCCTGGCACGACAGAATTTTTCCATGTGCCCAATCCTTTTGCAAAAGTCACATATCAGTTGATCTTTCTTGCCCTTGTACCCGGTACCTACATATAACATTTGTTCATCTTTAGAGGTGCTTGGTTCTTCTTTGGAATTTACCTTCTTTTCTTCTTCTAGCATGGAGGCCTTAATGTCAACCAATTTAGGACTAGACATGTTGATCAATGTAGTTTACACATTATTTGAGTCAGGAGGCATGCTTTTTAACAATACACCAATACAAATATATTCATCCATCTTAAGATCAATTCCTGCAAGCTGAGTTAAGAGACTTTCCATGTAGTTTAAGTGAGTTGCAAGAGATGTGTTTAATTTCATATCCAGCCTGAAAAATTCAATCAGTAATCCATACTTAGATGACTTTGATTGTGCACCAAACAAAGTATCTGTGAGCTTGATGCGGGTTTGCTAGGTGTGGAACCCGACCCCTTTGAACCAAACAGTTGGAGAGTCTTTGTCTTTGCTGAAGCAGCAAATTAGCACCAAAACACTCGAATTTGAGTATTAGAAATTTTAATTGTGTCAAGAGACACAAGGAATGTAGTGTTAAATAACACTTGATAAGTATCAATAAATACTATGCTTTCAAGCACTTGAGTTTGATGCTTTGATGCTTGGATTTCTCACCTCCTTGCTAATTTGATGGGAAATAATTGCTAGAAAGAGTTTCAAAATGGCTTCACTTGATTGAGGTTGATCAGTAACCAAGTTGACGACTTGCAATGTGTTGAAAAACACAAGCAATGGTAGCATAAAATCTCACTATGCTTGATGCTTGTACTTTAGTGAAAGCTTTCCAAAGCTTGCTTGTTGGATACTGAAATCTTATAGTAAAATTCAATTCTCAGTGGATCAGAGTGGCAGAGGTTTGGTTTAAGTGGCAAGAGAGAGAAAATGAAGAAAAAAATGAGCTTGAAGGTAAATGGCTATGGCTGTCAATTACGGGTAGCATGTATGATAAACTTCAAAATCCCTATGGTAGCCCTTGACATTGTGAGGCATGATGATGGTGCCATTAGTTGAACAGTAGCATGCTGGCTATGGCTTCTTGCAGTACCACCTCTGAGTTATCTTTGAATATCTCTCTGCTAGAGTGGAATTTTCTCAAGCCCTCTTAGCTGAAGTAAGTCGCCTATATGAATAGAAAATGGCCTATGATAACTTGTGGAATAATTCTCACAGTAGGGAGAGAAAATAGGTCCAATTTATAGCATTAAAATTTATGCCATATCCATGTTTTTCAACAATATAGGGTTGTATGTTGCACAATGTCAGGCAATTTTGAGTTGGAAAGATTTGCCTAGACCTAAGGAACAACTCTCGAGAAGAAAGCTCAAAGAGATATAGCCTGGTTGAAGAGATATGGCTACTCCAACAGAGGTAGGTAGGTGATGTCTATGGCAGCCAAGAGAGATAGAGTGAAGATGGAGGTGGAAGATGAAGGGTTTATGTCAAAGCTGAGCTAACCAAAGATTGAGAGGAGCTAAAGGAGTGATTTGTAGAGTTGAGCCATGCCCGACTGGGCTCTGATACCATGCCCGCCGACTGGGCTCTAGTACCATGTAGAAAATGTCAAATCTAAAGCATGGCTATGGAGGTTGAAAGAGGAAGAGTGAGCTCATGAGGTAACAGATGTCAAGACCAAATGTCACACAAGTGAATTAGGTTCCAAGATGGAAGCTTGGACTCATAAACACAATCTGGTGTAGTGGAGGACTAACAATGACACAGACACTTTGATATAAGTACAAAAGTACTATGGCATTGCATTCAAAATGAGAGCAAGTGCAATGCTTTATAGGAATAGACTAGGCTGCACTTTCCACCATTGTGCATATGGGATTCTGTATCCTGAGCCTACACTGCTCCATACAAAGAGGCTAAGTTGAGTGTGAGGGTTGGGGCATTGAGAATATCTAACATATAGAATAGGTCTTCAAGCCCGTAACTAAGAAACCAATGAGCCAAGTAGCCAGTGCAAGTAGGTATGTAATCGAGCTCAAAACCAAAGCTCAAATCTCAACAAGAGCATGATCATACATGTGTATTAGTGGCAAGAATCCATGTGTCTATGTAGCATCCCTAGGTAGCATGTAGGCATCAAATACATAAGTATTCAAGTTGTATGCTTGCTATCCATAGGGTATTACAACAATATACCCTTAAATGTTAGAGGTATATGACTCTAACATATCCAAATAGCTTTCTCAAACATTAGTACATCATCGCATAAACATTCAAATGTTTGTTGCCCCAAATTGTGAATAGCAAGTCTATCCACAATTGTTAATAAATGGTTGATCATTCTCTTTCCAAATAATGCTTGAGATGGAGCCTAATATGCCCAAATCCCAAATCTTCTTTTATTGTGCTGACCTCAAAGGTCACTTTATACTGGTTAAACTAGCCTCCTAGAGCTAGAGAAGATGTTGGAGAAGGTGGGAAACTATTGCAAATAAAAGAAGGTATGTTTGCCATGGAAGCTCGATTGAAGCTCTCTTTCTCCCACCAAAAATTTTTGTGAAGCTTCTCAAATGCCCACAAGTTGAAAGGTGGAAAGGTTGAGTAAGAATGAGAACACAAGCAAAAGTAAGAACCAAGAGCTATGGAGATTGGAGCAAGAAGAGAGAGCAAGACCATATGTGGGAACTCCAACAATGACAATGTGTGACCTACCTTCCCTTATTCTATTGTCACAGTAAATAATAAAGAATAAAGCAATAATGATAGGAGATTACCACCTACAGTATACATGTTTGTGGGTACTAAGTATAGAGTAAAATGTGAGCAACTAGGTATAGGCGGCGTCTACCAACCCCTAACATAAGATTCCCAACCACTCAAAGCAAAGGAGAGGATCATATATAAATGACTTGTGAGGGTTATAATACCTTTGTGAGTGCTAAAACATCACTCTACTAACTCATTTCTAATTAGTCTATCTTTTGCACCTCCCTCAACTAGAGAAATCCATTCTATCGTAGGAAGTCTACTCCACTTCTCAATCAAACCCTCTTTGGAGATTACTATTTTAATAAGGCAAGTGAATCAAATAAGAATAAGATTCTTAAAACTTATGATATGATAAACTTACACTCTCAAAATGTTATGCTCTCAAAAGATTATGATTTCATAACTTAACACTCAGATGGACTTATGTGTTAGTGAACTTGCACTAAAGCTCTAATGAATTGTGCTATGATACACATTAAATCTCCAATGAACTTTACTCTAGAACCACATGTGAGATATCCACCCCTAGCTAGGCTAGAGGAGGCAAGATTTATTAGTTCCTCAACGCTTCTCCATGGATAAGAGTAACTGACATCACACTCTGTTAAAGGAGAGTGGCAGCTACTTCAATGACCTCAAAAAAAATTGCTCTATCACCTCCCTCTCTTAAACCAATGTTGGTTTGAGTTCTATCCTTTTGTGTAGTTAATCATAATCAATCAACTCTAATCCTGAGTAGTATGTAGAAATCCATTTGACCAATCAAGTCCACTCGTCTTACGGGGTCATAGGATCTCCAACCACTTACTTTCCAGACCAATCATTACACAAGTTTTATTGGACAATCCTTGTTACAAAACACAAAATAATCAATCTTGCACAACTCTCATAGTCATTCTAGCTCCTTGTCTAGAGCTTGAGGTCCTCCCTATTTAAACAATGGGGATTACATCCTTATCAAATATGATGAGGGATTTACTTAGACTATAGTGGTTACATCACCTTCAAGCACACTCCTTGGCATTCATGATGGCCTTCAATGATGATACAATCAATTTTCTAGGCTTCTAAGATGATGAGGCAATAACGTGCTTGACCAGTTTTGTACTTGGCTCTTAGACCTAAATATCAAGTGGGTCATCTTATTCTCTCTAGCATTACAATTGGACCTTGGGGTTAGTCCAATCAGTGTTGGCATATTGTTGTTCCTAAAGGTCACATTTCTATATATCCATTCAAAACTTCTTACTATAATCACAATCATAATCATAGAGTACGGATAAAATATATAATAAAATCATTTCTAAGAAGTTACCAAAATAATAATAACTTATTAACATATTGAAATTCAATCAGACATCTTACGAGCATATCAAGCAAAACATCAAAGCAAGGGAGCAAATGGCAAACTTGCTTATTACAGTATGTATATCTATCCTTCATGTTGGGAATCCTACATGCAAGCAGAGGCACACACGCAGCCATACCCGCTCTCAGTGGAATTTTAGATGGAGTATTGCACGACTTGGAACTCAATCACACACTTTATTGATCGAGACGTGTGCATGGAGTGGACATGCAAGAGAGACGAGGTTATGCAAGCTGTGTGGACTACAGAGTGTAGAATCAGAGGAGCACATGATTATGACATGCCCAGCATATGCACACATATGGGCTGACTTTGATATCCCTTTACAGGGTCCACTTCACTAGTTTCTGACCACTACTCCTATATTGAAGTTAGGGGCTCTCATCACCCACATGTTATGCTTTCAAGAGAACCATGCTACATAGATCATTCTTTCACCGTAGCTACCCTTTCCTACCATGGGGGAGAAGAATCATTGAATATCAAAAAACGTCCCATGGGTCATACATAATTTGACCTTCCATGGACGATAATAAACTTCTCTCTCTCTCTCTCTCTCTCTCTCTCTCTCTCTCTCTCTCTCTCTCTCTCTCTCTCTCTCTCTCTCTCTCTCTCTCTCTCTCTCTCTCTCTCTATTGTGTGTGTGTGTGTGTGTGTGTGTGTGTGTGTGTGTGTGTGTGTGTGTGCGTGTGCGTGTGCGTGTGCGTGTGCGTGTGCGTGTGCGTGCACGCACACACACACCTTTGGATATGAGAGGGAGGACTATGGCCCTCTACATAAGCCCTTTTTTTAAGGGGGGTTTTCATGTCCCAAAAATAAGGAAAGGGTGGTTAATTAGAGAGGGGGGAATGTCCTTTATGGGAGGAAGGGAGTGTTTTCCTTATTATTAGCATCAACATCATAAGAAAATGTATAATTTTTAAATACATTTTGACTTTCTTAGCCACTACCTTTTTCTAAAACATAATTTTAAAGTAAGAATTTATTGATCTTGTTGCTCATCCTTGATTTGTGCTTGGTTGACTTTTTGAATTAAGATGGTGTGCAATATTTGGGAAAAATATAATGGCATTGATATGATAGCAACGACTAGGTGCATCTATTCTTGCTTTGGCAAAGTGAATCCAAGTAATTGGTTTGAGAATGTTTGTGGATAACTAAATCAAGTATTGAGCTTAATAAAAAAGTGTCTAATGAAACTAAATCAAGTGAGAATACCCTAGATCTTGTCGAGATGAATACATCTTGATTGATTTAAGGGGTAGAGGATGTGATATTCTGACTCTACAAGGGCTATTCCAACCCTTGCAAGGCCTTTACATATTAGCTTTCCCTTTCCTTAAAAGGTTGAGAACCCCCAATCGGACCATCTTTACACTTCTCTTAATTGAGATCCCTTCTTTCACATGAAGTCTACGCTGCTTCACTTCTTGATTAAATCATATTGGAAATGACATTACAGAGTTTCTATCAAGTAACTTGATCGAAAAATCAACTAGTTAAATAGGTTAATGAATCAAACAATAGTAAGATTCTTATTAACTTCCATTCCAATAAACTTGTTTTGCCAAAATCTTCTAATCAAGAAAAAGTAATACTTGTTGCGAAGTTGTCCAAAAAGGTGAAATAGCTAGACAAAACATCATAGGAAGTCACGGTAGCATCAATCCACTACTCTAATAAAACAACTCTAATACACAAACCTTAGGGGAAACTCATGAAGAGTAAAGCAACCTCAATAGGCAAGTAGTAAAACTAAACGTGCTTTTTGTGCAAGAACAAGCAAGACTACCTTAGTAAGCAAAGAACTCCAAATGGATAATGGTCACAAGAATGATAAGAATCAATTTTCCATGGATATCAAGAGATCATGGCAAGTTCCTAGATGCAGAGCACTAAAAAAATGATGAATGAAGTCTAGTAGATACAGTAGAGGTAAGGATTGCATTCACAAGCTTACCTTGGATTTTTTTCAAACTCCTGCATGAAAGGGACTTGAATGATCAAGAGGGGGTGATAAGGATATTCAAAGCCTATGGAAAAATATGTCCACTGCACCAAAAACTCAATATCATAATTTCTTCATAGAACTTCCAAAAGCAAGTTTTGTCCATGCCAAGAAAGACCTAGTTTAATTGTATCTTTTCAAGGTGTCACAATGGATTTGAGTGTTGCTAAGATATGCAGTTTATGCATAGATTGAATGAGAATTTTGGCACTAGAGAGAGAGAGAGAGATCAAAATTTGGCACCTTCCTACCGGCGGCAGAAGGTGAACGTGGCACCCCTGTTCCTGCATCGTTCTGTTCCTACCCCACGCGCTATCTGTTTCCCTGGCTCTAACTAGGCAACACGCTCAAGGAGCACATTTTTACTTCCAAGTGAGGCTTTTGAAGAATCATCAACTACAACCACCAAGAACCCTCGTTGAACCCTCACCTAATATATAACTACTCTTCTCATCCATTATTACTTCATCAACAACAACCCCATATTCTCCATCTTCAATCCATGCTCCTACATGCTACCTTTGACAACTAGTACCAAGGGACTAGAGTGTGGCACTCAAACAACAAGGCAATAATTCTATCTGAAAACAAAAATGACTACAAGCCAAAGGAGAAAGAATCAAGTCAAAGCTAGTGAAAGGTGATCAAAGCTAAGTCAAACAAAATCAATGGAGGCCAACCATTTTTAAAAAAAGAATAAAAAAGTAACAAACTATCAAAAATCACAGTTTCTAAAAAAAGAGCATTAATACATCAATTGGCATTGAAAGGTAGAGCCCAAGTGGAAGTCCACAAGCAAAATCAAGAGCTATGGCAGATGTAGCAACAAGAGAGAGAGAGAGAGAGAGAGAGAGAGAGAGAGAGAGAGAGAGAGAGAGAGAGAGAGAGAGAGAGAGAGAGACAACGTATGTGAGAACTCTAATAGTCACAACGTGTGACTAGCCTTCCCTTATTCAATAGTCACTAAAAGGAAGTGTGGCCATAGGCACCTTTACCCCAAACAACCTTCCACTTAAAGGTGAATATGCCTCTAGTGAGGAGAGAACAAGAAAAACTGAGAAAGCAAAAATGTACATCAAGTACAACAAGATGAGGAATACAAATCATCTCATTCTATTTCCATCATCTTCCTAAGGAAGGCAAAACATTCCATGAGGGACTTTTAATGACCAAATCTACAAGATTCTCATCAGTCCATCGAGATCCTGACAAGCTCAACAAACTTTCCTCTACCACCTCCCTGATGAAGTGATGGCACACCTGAATGTACTTTATCTTTGTATAGAAGACTAGATTCTTGGCTAATTGAATAGCACCCATAGAATCTGAATGTAGTATAGGAGTAATAGTAATACCAAAGTCTGATGGCCTAACCAAAGGGCCTCCTTGCAATGTAGGAGTAATAGTAATACCAAGGTAGATGCCCTAACCATAGGCCCCCTTGCAAGCCTTAGTAGTGGCAACATACTTTGCCTCAATAGTAGATAAGACCATGCATTTCTACACATCCAAGAAATAGCACCTTCAAACAAAATGAGGACATACCTAGAGGTGGACTTCCTACTATCCGTATGTCCTACACGAAGTCAATGTAACCCATGACTATAGTATCCTGACCACCATAGCAAATGCTCATATATGTAGTTTCTTTCATGTACCTCATGATACCCTTCACGGTATCCCAAATTCACTGGCCAAGAATTTCCATATAGAATGCCACAACTCCCTCTAATGCCATGTTTGGACGAGTGGCTATCATGGCATATGTCAAACTGCCCATTGTGAATGCATAAGGGATCTTAGCCTGCTACTCATCTAACTGAAGACAATAACTAGAGACAATCTACCTGACTAACCTTCACATGGAAAGATGAAGGATAGTTAATAGGCTTAACATCTTGCATATAGAAGGACTCAAGGACCTTCTATATAGTGTCTATCTATGATAATTAAAGGAGCCCCTTAGAGCAATCACGCATGATGTGCATGCCAAGAATATGTGAGACGTGTCCCATGTCCTTCATCTCAAAGCTCACGTCTCACATATTCTTGGCATCCATGCTTTTTAAGGCATCCATCTTATCATGTACCCTCCTAGCACAATCAACATATGATCCATATAAAGTACCAAGATAATAAGGCTACCATCATGAGCCTTCTTCTGTAGAGACACGGATCCATATCCCAATGTCGATATCTTTGTGAATGCATGAAAGCATCAAACTTTTGGTACCATTCCCTTGATGCTTAAAGCCATAAAGGCTCTTTCTCAACTTGCACATTAAGTGTTCCCTTCCTTTTTCCTCAAAAGCCCTCAGGTTGCTGCATATAAATCTCATCATGTAGGTCCCCATATAAGAAAGGCATCTATACATCCATATAATAAAGGTCTAGATCTAATTGTGAAATCAAAGCTAGTACTAGGCATAGGATAGTCATCTTGACCATAAGAGATAAGACCTTATCAAAGTCAACACCATGCTCCTGCTTAAAAACCTTTACAATCAATTTGGCTTTATATGTCAACTTGGGGTGTTCAAGGATTATCTTCAACTTGTACACCCACTTGCATGGCAAAGCACGCTTTTCTCTAGGAAAAGGAACCAAATCCCATTGTTCCAAGTGTGACTATCATGTATGTGCTTGGCATCATCATAGGTAAGAGGCTCACTAGCATCTATCACCATAGCATAGTCCATGGAGGACACAAACCGGTCATGTTGATGTCTATCTCTAGTAGACCATTACAAAACAAATTATGGAGCATATGCATCATGTCCAATATCATGATCATGGGCCATTGGAACATCAACACGGTTGTAGATTGTCTAGCTGGTTGTATGGTAATAAGAGGCTCCTCCTAAAATATCACTTTGCATACCTCAACTACTTGCTCAAGCTGCTTATGCATCTTCTTCTCATGACAAACAACATCATAGCTACATATGACTTTCCTAGCTTGTAGATCCCATAGGCAATAGCCCATTTCACTTACATCCCCATAACCAAGAAACATACATTTCATTGATTTAGGATCTAGATTATTATGTTTGTCCTTGGGAACATGGCGAAAAGCCTCACATCCAAAGACATGCAAATGAGCATATGATGGATATTTTCTAGACCATACCTCATCTACAACCTGACAACCAATCATGATACATGGGGATATATTTATTAAGTGTATAATAATAGTAACTACCTTTGCCCAAAAATATTGTAGTAAGCATGCCTAGCTAAGCATACTACGAACTCTCTTGAATCATTCTATTCATGCACTCTAGAACACCATTCTAGAGTGGGATGTAAGGGGTGGTCAATTGATGCTTGATACCCTACTCATTGCAAAATTGCTCAAATGCTTTAGAGACATATTCACCCCATTATCTAGCCTTAGGTATTTCAACATATATCGAGATTGGTTCTAAACAAGAGCAAGTCAATACTGAAAGGTAGCCAATACATCCGATTTCTGCTTTATGGGATATGCCCAAACCTTATACAAATAATCATCAATGAAAGTCACAAAGTACTTTCCACCACCTGACTGATTATTGATAGAACATGGGCCAATACGAGCCAAAGGCTTACCCATGCATGGAATCCCAAACTTCTTATGAGAGCTACATGTTTACTTGCCATAAATACAATGATCACATGAATCAAAACATTTGTAGTCAAGGGTTGAAAGATACTGCTTATGAGAAAGCATTTTCATTCCTTTTAATAAGCATATGTGTCCAAGGTAAGAATGCCACAAAGATACATGTGGTATATTAGCCACATCCAAAATATAGTCAATAGATCCATATATAAGCAAGGGATAGAGGCTACTAGCCTTGGCACCTTGAGCAAAGACAAGATTCCCATGGATAATCTTCCATGCAGAATCACCAAAAGATATATGATACCCTATATCATCCAGCTGTCCAACAGAGAGTAGGCTTTTGAACAAAGTTGAAACATAGCGTACATCATGTAAAACAAAAATGCTGCTTGAAGCAAACTATAGTCTAACATCATCAATGCCAATAATATCTAATGCCAAGTCATTTCCTAGTTTCACAGAATTTATCATATTGCAATAGGAATGAAACCAATCCTTATGCAGGATAACATGAAAAGAAGCCTCTAAATCAAGCAGCCAATATCGAGAAAAAGTGGATGAGGCATCAATCAACTAACTAACATCAAGAAAAAAAGCCAATAAGATGTAATCAACATCAAAATCAAGCTCCAAGGCATTTATCCCCTCAATTTTCACATTGAACTTACTATAGGAACAATGCTACAATTATCAAACTTATCCTACACTTTGACCTTGCCTTTCTCCTTGTACTTATCATTGCATATCTTATGGCACTATGACCTAATATGACCCTACTTCAATCAATTTTGACATGTAAGAGAGGCCTTATGACCACAAGACTTACTACACCTCAAGATTGAGACCTTTATGAGTCTGTACCACATCAACCATTACCACTCTTATCATCATGTCTACCCCTAACAGTCAATTCATGAGATGGGTTACATCCACATTCTTTATAATCTCCTCTGTGAGTAAGGCACCCTCAACATCTTGGCGTACTAGCACCCATGGTAGTATGGAAAGTGTCCCACAACTTAGCAAGTGTCACAAGCAAGAAGAAGGGAGGAAGACTATCCTTAAACTCAATTCCGTGCGCAGTTAACTAGCTGAAAATTGAATGAAACTTATTCAAATGTACGGACACACTAGTCCCTTCCTTTATCAAAGGCCCATGAGTTATTTCAACAAAAACATCTGTGAAGCAGGACTTTGCTTGTCATAAAGATTACATATCTTCTTCCATAGCTGCCAAGCATTATTCTCAGGTGCCACAACATTGAAATAAATCTATTTAGACAATGACAATACAAGAGTGCATTTACATAGCTCATCCAACTCATCCCAAGTATCTTGATCAATACCAAGGCTTTATACTCTTGGTTTTCAAAGGCCTAACCTACTTGTTGTGGAAAAGTAGAGTGCAAGCCAACATTGAAGTGTGCATAAGAGGGAGAGAATAGCTCAAAAGTACAAGAACAAGTATTGCTTATTAAGTTACTCATGAAAGTACAACTTGGGTCACTCTCACTCATCAGTTGATGTAGACCCATGGGCTGTTTATATAGCCCCAACTGTCTAGGGTTAGGGTTTTCCCTTCCCCTCAAGACCATTCACACATACCTGCCCTTATCCTCTCCTACATAAGGAGAGTTCATATGCCTACACTCTCAATACCCTCCCTCAATGCTAGGTGGCATTGGAATACAAAGCATAAAAGAATGCCCCCCCTTAACCCAAAATAGGATGCCTTTATAGATCAGGCTCTTACAACTTGCTTAGTGCAAGTAGCAGTGTCTAATCCTTTATAAAGGGCCACTAGTGCAATAACAAAAAACAATGTAGATTTTACGATTAAAACTACAAAGATGAGAATGGTTGAAAATCGTACATATGGAGTATTTTGGCTACGACACTGCCCACATGAAAGAAAGTCACCGACGCAGAGGCAATAACATGTGCTCCAAAGATGGCAGAGAAGGGGAGTGGCAAGGAAGGGGAGTACCCTAACCCAAAACACTAGCTCGAAGCCATAGAGAAGGTCAAGGAGGGGTGAAAGAGGCCCAAGAACACTTGAAAGACGCCGAGCCCATCTTAGAAGATGAAATCGATGAGCTCTCTAGTGTGAGCACACCAGTTTCACTTGCAAGGGTAAAATCAAGAGACATATCGACACCACATGTGGTGCCACAGAGATGGCACTACATGAGCTAGCAAACTAGCCAGGGCCAATGGCCAATGAGTGCTGAATTAGGAGAGACTCATGCAGTTGATAACCTCCTCACCACATTAATGATTTGACAACCCCTGTGACTTTTCCTTTGGGAGACCTGCTTAGGCAGCACCCAACACTATGGCAAGGGTTGAACTAGTGGGTTGAAGGACCAATGGAGCAAGGGGCAACTGACCTACACGATCATGATGCAGTAACTCACATATCCAATCTAACGATGCACTCAATGCCCAATCATTACATGTGAATGCTTTTTGGGAGGGCATAGAGATGCATGCAATCCTACCGGTCCTAGCATTAGGAGATAACACACGAAAAGGAATCATGGACACGGGGACAGGAGTCAGTGTGCTTAGCCATGAAGTACTCTAGGCTTGCAAAGTTATGCACTTTCTAAGGGGTGTATCTACCTCTCCGTGTAGTGCATGGTGCAGGTGCCAATGGAACTGGGAGTTGGGCCCATAGGCAAGCCTACGTTCTTGTCCCACACTTGAGGACCCAGTTTGTGCATTGTTGTAGATGCGGTGCGCGCGGCTTAGGGAGACAGGTTTGGAAGTCCTTCCCTTGAGGTGCCCTAAGTGTGAAGTGGGGGATGGGGCTAGGTAAAAAATCCTAGGTGCAGTGATCGTGGCACTCAAATGATTTCAAGGACTTGGTCTTTTCCTTTTCTTTCCTTTTCTTTTGTTTCTTCTTTTCTTTTTCTTTTATTTTCTTTTTCTTTTTCTTTTTCTCTTTTTTTCAATAGATAAACACAATCAACATCATAGATACATGGGTTCTCTTAGGCTGTACTCTGGTCCTCTTCTTATTATGCATCATGGGGTGGCCTAAGGGATTTGCTCAAAAAGACATGGCTTTGCATGTAGCTCTTTAGATTAGATCTAACTTCCTTCTCATCCTCTCCACAAAATCCTTGCTATCCACTTGCATTACATGGAGCACTGTGCTTAAGAAGGCTTGTCGTTGTGTATCTGAACTTGCTCCTACAGCTTCGATTCTAACGTTTGCCAACACCTACTCACATTCTGCTATGGCCAAGCGCTCGACAAGTCCTTGCACCCATTCTTTGAAGTTGTGCTTTCCTCATTATTTGGCTCTCTCTTCCAATTCCTTCTTGCCCTTCTCCATGCTTTGAGACAGCATCATTACCACCTATTGTCGTTGTGTATCTGAACTTCTGCTATGGCCAAGCGCTCGACAAGTCCTTGCACCCGTTCTTTGAAGTTGTGCTTTCCTCATTGTTTGGCTCTCTCTTCCAATTCCTTCTTGCCCTTCTCCATGCTTTGAGATAGCATCATTACCACCTATTTCTGTTCATTCCATACTTCCAACATGCGTGTTTTTTCCTTGTTCCGGTGGTTCAGCTACTCCTCAGCTATCTTCTGGGCTTGTTGCACCACGGTGAGTTGCATGGAAGTTTCTGACAGCCTTTTAGACAGATCTTCATTCTTCTGTGCATGGGCTTCTTGCCTTCCTTCATAACTTCAGATTTAGCCATTGTTTTCATCTATTTCGCCTCCTGCTCTAGGTTCTCTGGCTCTTCCTACAGTCCTTGGGTTGCTTCTTTGATTGCTTCTTCTTTCTCTTTCTCCAAGCATTCGATTTCCCTTTCCAGTCTCTCCTATTCCTCCAACCCTACGGCAGTCCTCTTCTTCAAGTTTTCTATTTCTTCTTGATGTCTTTTTGCCCTCTCTTCTCTTGCTACCTCTAGCTCCTCCGTGGCATCCAAGACGTTTTTCATATTTCCTGTAGCTCTTCATATAGCTTGGCTAGCTCCTCATTATGTCCCTGCATGCTCACGAGGTCTTGTGTCTCTTCACCTATTTTTGCTTACCAACTTACTTCTGCATCTTCCTTAGCTTTGAGCTGCTCTTTTAACTCTCGGATTTCTTGTTGATGCTTTGCTGCTTGGCGGGTTGATTCCAACTCAAGTGTTGCTAAGGCTTCTCTTTCAATCTCCAATTCGACTGATGCTACTCTTTTCTCTTCCTTGGCCTTTTCTAGCTAGGCTAGAAGCTCTTTGATGTACTCATCATATGTTGTGGACATGGGTGTTATGGGAGGTATTGTAGCCATAGAGGCCTCTAGCTTTTTCCACTTGGGATCTTGCCTCGACTCGACGTCAGCTCTGTTGCTAGTCTTTTAGCTCTTGTGATGGGGATCCTTGCTCTTGAATTCGAAGCTATCTCCTGCATCTTTGTTACCAAAAATTGCATCATGGACATTAACTTGCTACTGTCCATGGCTGTTGCAGTGTCTTGGCAGTCGAGGTGGTCATGGTGTGGGACGTGAAGATTGATGGGAGAGGGTGCATTGGGGCCTTGCCCTTGCCTAATACTATCGGGATTGCTTCAACCTTTGAGGCCCTAGCACTGCTGCTTGGCTCTCCTTTCCTCTGGGGGCTCATGGTGGCTAGCTCTTCTGCACCAAAAGTCTCTTCCATTGACATGTGCATGGCCTCGGCCATGTCTTCATATTCCTTTCTCATCAACTCTTTCACCTCTTCCTCTACTTTTCTTTCTCTCTCTTCTTCAGCCCTTCTTGACTCCTCTTCCACTCTCTTCAACTCAGTTGCTTCCTTCTCCCTTCTCTCCTCTTCAGCCCTCTTGGACTCTCTTTTGACCAATTTTAGCTTGACCCGTTCCTCCTTGGTCATCTTTCTTTTGTTTCGTTTTGTGGCTTCAATGGGGTTTTCTTCTTTGGTGCCATGGGCTCTCTCTAGCAAGACTATATCTCTTGCTCTTCCCTATCACTTATAGTCCTCTCACTAGACTGCTCCTACTCAAGGTGTGGCAATCGGTCAGGGGTCTCCCCTACTTCCTCTTCACCTCCTTCTGCGTCCTTCAAGGCCTCTTGGATTATGGCCATCAATACTCCATTGAACCTTATGGTGAATGCCTTGGAGGAGGACTTTTTCCTAGTAGCTAACCTCACTGTGGAGGCCGGGGACTCCCCACCTACTGCTACTATGCATATGTCCAAGGCTTTTGATGAGTTTTCAATGGTCTTGCACACGAAGGCGTTCCAATCCACCTCATCTAGGGATCCAGCTCCAATGCTTTCTAACAATGATACCCCAATTGCTACTATTCATAAGGGCATTGTATCTTTGACTGGAGAAGAGGGCATGAACTATCTTTGCTTTGCATTTTAATTTCACGGTTTGGGATATCTACCAAGCTTATCCCATTAATTGTGTGCATGGCAGACTTGCTCACCCCTAGTATGTTATACACATCCCTCATTGGGTATTTCTCAGTCCTGCTGGCTAAACCCAGGGCTTTCTCCACCATCACAGGGCTCAACTCCACCTCTACTTGGCGGGCTTTTTCTCATCTTCTTATCATCACCCTACCACAGTTTTTTTGGCATCGAAGCTCCTTAGAAATGATGCCAGGAGGCATATTCCACGGTGGATTCCGTGAGGTTTTACGGTAGATTCCGTAAACTTAGATGACCGGGGCTCATCCGCAAAGAGGATTCTTTGTGCGAGAAGTTGATGGGGACGCCTGTCCTTTTCGGGAGTTTCATTAATTTAGTGTGTACATGGGTGATTCCATAGCGGGTGATTCCGCAAAATGCATATTAAATTAATAAACGTTTATGAGTTTAGAGTGCGCACTCGTAATAAATTAATTTAGTGTGTACATGGGTGATTCCATAGCGGGTGATTCCGCAAAATGCATATTAAATTAATAAACGTTTATGAGTTTAGAGTGCGCACTCGTAATAAATTAAGGTTAGGATTTATTTCTAACCAGTTGATTTATTTATGTAGCTGAAGACTGCTAGGTATTCACTTTTGTCGGTTTAATTGTGTTATTTTACTAACGATTGTGAATGCTTCAGTTGATGTGTAGAGATAGCAGCAGTGGCGGAGGAAAGCATTGGAGTCTAACGGGTTTTCGACCTTTGGACTATATTTTGATAGGCGCCACGCCTATATTTTGTTATGTCTATAGAGACATTGATTATTTATTATTATTTTGTATGCACTTATGCGCCTGGATATGTTATTTCTATTTGGACATTGAGATTTGGCGTGCCAGACTCTATGGGCACCGTCCATTAGCTTTATTTTCTTATTTGTGGTAGAAAGCAACCTCAAAAGCTAAAAGCTTGTCATATTTTTGTAATTGGGCTATTTTTGAGCATGAAGATTGGAAATATACATTAAATACATGCTTTGTGAAGCGCTCACACAAGGCATGGGGGAGATTGAACCCAATTTGTCTCTTGCTTCATGTCGTGCTTGCTTTTACATGGGTTTTTGTGCTAAAAAGTAGAGTACTTTGTTCTTGGGGACCTTCCGGGATTCACCACGTGAGCTATCTGCGACCGATCTGCGCACCAGTGGTATCAGAGCGGAGCAGAGATCAAGAGCTTCCAATCGCTACCAATCTCGGGCGAAGGCGGAGCTCCAGGAACAAACGGCCTCTACAGTCAATCTCGTCGCGAACCGTCGATACAGGCAGACTTCTGGCGATCAAGAACCCCTGTTTCCACTGTCAAATCGCGAAGGACCGATCTCAGCAGGCGGAGGACCACTCCTTCATCTCCATGAACAAATCGTGGATAAAACAGTAAGAAGCCACATCTTTTGCTTCAAAAAGCTTAGTATTGAAGTGTAAAGGCTTAAGAAATTGGAGAAGACCCACGAAATTTGTCAACGAGGTATCTGAGGACGTCCGAAAAATCCGCGACGTCATCAAACACCTCCTCTTGTCCTCCACGAAACACGCCGTTCTCAGTCGCCTCTTTCTTCCCACTAAGCTTAAGCTATTAAGCTTATTAAGCTTAAGCTTAATTCATTAAGCTTAAGTCACAGAATACTTTGCAAGTAACACAGGGCAGAGAAGTCGATATACTCCGGGTCTCGCACTCCAGAAGTCAAGTTCAGTAAGTCACTTGGAATCAAGTACTGCAAGTTCTGCAAGTCGGCCTAAGTCCAGCAAGTCAACAACTCTGCAAGTCTGTTAAGTCTGCAACTCTGCAAGTCAGACTAAATCAGAACTGACTAGTGCTTAAAACTCATAGAAGACTTGTTCATATGCAAAAACTCTGAACTGGAAAGTTGTTCGCAGCAAGTTGTTCTACCTATCTACAAGTTTGTTGAAGTACTTTTAGCAAACGGAGACAGAAATATTGCAGAATTTCTGAAAATTGAAGAAGAAAATACCCAAAAATACATAGCCTTGTAACCCCAAATTTGAGCTACGCTCATCCCGCTAACTGATTTTGAGTGAGAAAGGTTTGTTGAGTTTTACAGGATGACTACCCCACATATGGATGATCCTATGGCTGAAGACGATCTACCCGAGCCTACCATGGAACAAAAGCTGGATCTTATCATGCTGCAATTGGAAGAAGAGCGAAGAGCTAGGCAAGCCTTGCAAGCGCAATTGACAAAGCTACAAGGAGCGTCCACTAATAGAGAAGAACCTCAAGCTGAAGATTTGATTCGCCAAACCATCGACGCCACTCTTGAAGCACAAACCATTCGCAAGGAATCCAAGATAAGTAAACGAAGTTTCAAGTTTCGCACTTTCAATGGCATAAGAGAAGGAAAGACTGTTTTATCATTCATTAGCCAGTTTGATGACTATTTCCATGAGGAAACTTATCCCGAGAAAGATAAAATCAAGTGTGTTACTAATCATCTGATAGACAGAGCATCACTTTGGTGGATTGTAGTCCGCAAGAGTATAGAATGTCCTGCTACATGGGAAGATTTCAAGAAGAAGTTCATGCAAAATTTCCTTCCACCGCAATTTCATGAGAAGGCTATCAAGCAATGGGATTTACTTCAACAACGCGATCGTGAGCCTATTCCACAGTATACAGAGCGTTTTTGGAATGCACTCCTACAGCTACGCATGCTTGAAGACGTACCAGAGATGACCCATAAGCGGAAGTATATGTCTGGACTTCTTGGACATTACTACGCTGAGGTGAATATGTTCAAGCCTGCTACCCTTGAAGACGCCATCTCCTTAGTTCACGACACTGAAGATAAGTTACGTGGAAGAGATCGACGACCACAGCCATTCCAAGCAAATGGTAATTATGGATCTAAACAATTCAATTCCAATTTCAGAAGGTTTAATCCAGGTCGTTTCTCATCACCATCTTTCCGCAAGAATTGGCCTAAACCACCTGCATTACCATCCACTGTCAATCCAAATCCTAAGCCTATTCAACAAGCAAATCCAAATATACCCAGACTCCCAGCCATTGCAAATAATGTGACCAAGGCCAAGCCCATCGTATGCTACAAGTGTCACCAGCCAGGGCATCTTGCAGCAAATTGTCATTCAAAGAAGCCATCAGCACATATCAACTACCTTGGAGCTATGGACGAAGACGAGCATGAGGATATGCCGGATTTCACTGAAGAAGAAGATGATCCTACTACTACTTCCGACACTTTACCAGGTATGCCTACTTTACATTCATTGTTGACTATGAAATGTATGGTGCATGGAAAAGAAAGAACTATATTGCATGATGACGGTAGTACGCATGACTTTATTTCAGCAAAATTGGTAAAGGAATTGAAACTGCATACTGTACCTACACACTATCGCATAAAAGCTGCATTTTTAGGCACTAGGTACAATGGCACACAAGAAGTTCAAGATTTAGAAATTCAAATTGGTCCATATATTGAAAGAAGAAATTTCTTAGTTGTCCCATTACAGTCTAGCGACATTATTCTAGGAATGCCATGGAGACACCAACATAATCCCAATATAGATTATTCCACACACACAATGAATATAAATTTTCAAGGAAAATCTATTACATTGTTTGGTATGCATGCATCTCATATTTTTCCACTGCTTTCGCATACTCAAGCAAAACGTGCACTACGCAAGAACACTAAATCATATCTCATTTGGGTGAATGAATTGCACGCAAAAGAAACTCATATGCACCCTCAGCATAAGGAATTTCTTGCATATTTTAAGGACTGTTTTGCAGAAGACCTACCACCAGGTTTACCTCCATCACGTCCAGAAGACCATAAGATTGACTTAATACCTGGCACACAACCACCTTGCAAAGCCCCATATAGGCACAATCAAATAGAGCAAAAAGAAATCCAGACTCAAGTTGAAGAATTACTCAATAGAGGTTTAATTCGACCTAGCAGTTCCCCATTCGGTGCACCTGTGCTCTTAGTCAAGAAAAAGAATAATACTTATCGTATGTGTATTGACTACCGAGCATTAAACAAGATCACTGTAAAGAATAGATATCCTATACCTAGAGTTGATGGCCTTATGGACAAACTGCAAGGATCTTCTATATTTAGTAAAATTGACCTTAAGTCTGGATATCATCAGGTGAGGCTTGATAGATCCGACATATTTAAGACTGCATTCAGGACACAGTTTGGCCATTACGAATTCTTAGTCATGCCATTTGGATTAACTAATGCACCTGCTACTTTCAGTAGAATGATGAACCGTATTTTTCTAAAATATCAATATTGTGTGATTGTTTTCTTTGATGATATTTTAGTGTTCAGTCAAAGTGAAAAAGAGCATTATGAGTATTTATCATTAGTTTTTCAATTACTGAAAGAAAATCAATTGTTTGCAAATCCTGACAAGAGTGAATTCTTTAAGACAGAAATAGAATATCTAGGTCATATTGTATCAAAAGAAGGAATAAAAGTTGATCCTAAGAAAATTGACGCAATATTGCATTGGCCTGTTCCTAAAAATGTACATGAATTACGCTCATTCCTTGGTCTTGTTAGTTTCTATAGGAAGTTTGTACGTAATTTCTCATTACTTGCTTTACCATTGACCAAACTTCTTAAGAAAGGCATTGTTTATCAATGGACTGAAAACCAGCAGAAATCCTTTGATTTACTCAAACGTGCATTGACCAATGCCCCTGTTCTACAATTGCCTGACTTTAACAGACCATTCTTACTAGTTGTGACCGATGCTAGCGGATCAGGAATAGGAGCCGTGCTAATGCAAGACAACCATCCAATAGCATATTCTAGTTCTAAGCTGAAACCCTCTGAGCTCAAATATTCCACTTATGACAAGGAACTCTTAGCAGTTGTACAAGCATTAAAACAATGGAAGCATTATTTAATGGGTTCAGAATTCATGATAAAGACCGACCAGCAAAGCATTAGACATCTACTTAGCCAACCCCAAATTTCTGACCGTCATATCAAATGGGCTTCATTCATTCAAAGTTTCCATCCTATCATTCAATACCAACCTGGAAAAGAAAATGTAGTTGCTGATGCATTAAGTAGAAGACCTGCAATTCATAACATTTCTATCATATCTTTTGATTCTTTAATTGCTATGAAAGACACATATCACCAGGATATTACTTTTCATTCTGATTGGCAAAAATTAGTTCAAAATAATTTCATTCCTGTTGATTCATTGTCATATAATGATGGATTCATGTTCTTTGAAAAGAGACTGTGTGTTACTATTCCATTCCGATCTTTTGTTTTGAATGAAATTCATTGTCCCCCATATCAAGGTCATAGAGGTATCATTTCTACATTACGCATGTTAACTGAAGATTTTTATTGGCCGCATATGGATGCAGATGTATCTAATTTTGTCTCTGAATGTCTGATTTGTCAAAGAATAAAGAGACATCATGGTAAACAGTATGGATTATTAATGCCTTTATCTATTCCATCTAAACCTTGGGAACATGTATCTATGGATTTCATTACTGGCTTACCAAATACTAAATCTAACCATGACATGATTTGGACAATTGTAGATAGATTTAGTAAGCAAGCATATTTCATTGCATGTAAGAAAACTTTAACAGCATCACAAGCAGCACAGTTATTTTTGAAAACTGTTTTTACTAACCATGGATTGCCGAAAGTGATTATTTCAGATAGAGATTCTAGATTTTGTAATAATTTTTGGATTACACTATTTGCAAATCTAGGCACAAAGATTGATTTCTCATCTGCATTTCATCCAGAAACAAATGGACAAACAGAAGCCACAAATAGCACCATTCTAGATCTTTTACGTGCATACACTATCTCTAAACCTCAGACGTGGGATACTCATTTGCATCTATTACAGTTTGCATATAACAATACACCGCACACATCTACAAAGAAAGCACCTTTTGAAGTTATTTATGGATATAGATTATCTACACCTGTTGCCTCTTTGTCTAATAGAATACAAAGTGCCGATGATATTGCTGTTATGCATAACACTATTTTTGATGAGGTCAAGGATATGATTGCTAAAGCCCAACAATCATATACCAAACAAGCCAACAAGAAAAGACAAGCCATGAATTTCAAAGTTGATGATTATGTTTGGCTTAGAATAGAAAAGCGTAGACTGCAAAGTGTAGATAGACATCCAGTTGTCAAATTAGCTCCTAGATTCTACGGACCATTTAGAATCATTCATAAGATTAATGACAATGCATTCAAGTTAGAATTGCCATCTCATTGGAAAATTCATAATACATTTCATATTAGTTTATTGAGACCATTTAGAGGACAATTACCTATCCACCCTGTCTATGAAAACCCACCTTTACTAGAAGAAGAGACTGAAATACTTGAACCAGAAGCCATTATAGACACTGACTACATGACCACTAGAACTGGCCGAAGGTATTCTAGATATCTAGTAAAATTTAAGAACCATCCTGTAGAGGAAGCACAATGGATGCACGCTAGAGACTTAAATGCTTTCCCCACTCTGTTAGCTCCACATTGAGCTAATAGCAATTGAGGTCAATTGCTATCCCACCCCGGGGGTATGATGCCAGGAGGCATATTCCACGGTGGATTCCGTGAGGTTTTACGGTGGATTCCGTAAACTTAGATGACCGGGGCTCATACGCAAAGAGGATTCTTTGTGCGAGAAGTTGATGGGGACGCCTGTCCTTTTCGGGCGTTTCATTAATTTAGTGTGTACATGGGTGATTCCATAGCGGGTGATTCCGCAAAATGCATATTAAATTAATAAACGTTTATGAGTTTAGAGTGCGCACTCGTAATAAATTAAGGTTAGGATTTATTTCTAACCAGTTGATTTATTTATGTAGCTGAAGACTGCTAGGTATTCACTTTTGTCGGTTTAATTGTGTTATTTTACTAACGATTGTGAATGCTTCAGTTGATGTGTAGAGATAGCAGCAGTGGCGGAGGAAAGCATTGGAGTCTAGCGGGTTTTCGACCTTTGGACTATATTTTGATAGGCGCCACGCCTATATTTTGTTATGTCTATAGAGACATTGATTATTTATTATTATTTTGTATGCGCTTATGCGCCTGGATATGTTATTTCTATTTGGACATTGAGATTGGGCGTGCCAGACTCTATGGGCACCGTCCATTAGCTTTATTTTCTTATTTGTGGTAGAAAGCAAACTCAAAAGCTAAAAGCTTGTCATATTTTTGTAATTGGGCTATTTTTTAGCATGAAGATTGGAAATATACATTAAATACATGCTTTGTGAAGCGCTCACACAAGGCATGGGGGAGATTGAACCCAATTTGTCTCTTGCTTCATGTCGTGCTTGCTTTTACATGGGTTTTTGTGCTAAAAAGTAGAGTACTTTGTTCTTGGGGACCTTCCGGGATTCACCACGTGAGCTATCTGCGATCGATCTGCGCACCAAGAAATCCTATGCACATACTATAATTGACAGCATGCCCGACCTTCTCTACATACTTTTGTACACTATACTGATCCACGCGTTGTTTTACAGTGGGGGTTGGCTCCTTCGTGACGGCGTCTTCTAGGTTTAGGGTATGCTTCTGGCTGAAACACCTCATTTCTACCATCAAGTTGTACTTTGCTTGCTCTTCCTTTGTGAATGGGAGCTTGCCACCTTTATATTGCCCTGCCATTTTAGGTTCCTATCATATATCACAACTCACCATTAGTTTTCTTGAGTCAACTTCCACAAGGAGGTAGATAAACATACATGAAAGCTCTTAAGAATGTGAAATGGTTATGTATAGAGTAAAATTTCCCCTTCAAGCAATCCAGACGATTCAAAAATATCCATGATAACTTTTCCCAAATTTTGAGTCTTGTCATTTAAACATTGATTGAAATTTAAGGCATGTTTGTTTTCTTCTTTTCCAGATTTCTTTTTATGCTTGTTTCCTTTCCACCTTACCCCCTCCCTCCCCCGAGAATGATTTGAATCCTTCCTAGGATTGGAGAGTGAAAGGTTAACGGCGTTTAAGCGCATGTGGATGGGACATTACCTTGCAAAAGACAGGCATAGAATTGTGGGTTATATTCCAATTGAGCATGGTGGTCCATATCATGAGGTCTAGTGGCTACGTGTGTGATATAGGTGAGACATCAGTGATAAGATCATCAAAGTTGATCCTGCTAGCAATGTGTAGCTCTTCTTCAGTAATAAGGACTCAATCTAGGTCATGATGACCAATACCCTAAAAGAGGTAGGAACTATGTAAGTGGGATCATACTCGGAGATCTTAATGGCGCATCACTGCTCAACATTGGTCATGATTTGGCAGCCTTCTTGTTCCCACTACATACCACTTGCGTAAGAAGGATGAGTCATTATCGGCTAGCTTGCGAAGTTCTTGGCTCATGGATGTGCCTCTACTCTTGCTATAGGAGGTGATCAGCAGTTGTTTAAGGGGTTGTTCTCAAGATATCTCGGCATTGGCAATCAATTCCTCTGCGACCATGGGGGTTTTAACCATCACGAATTTGTATTCCTCCCATGTGCATGGCAAGGAGCGAACATCCAACTCTAAGGATGCATCAAGTCGACCTAAGTCTAAGCGCTCATAGCTCTTAGCAAGTAGGTTGAAAGTGGCATCTAAGCGCTTGATGCAGGTGACTAGGTCATCTCCTGTGTTTTTAGCTAGGACTTTAGTCAACGTGAGGATTGATCATCATTTGTAGGATGGCTTAAGACTTGCTAGCAGGTAGGGTCAAAATGAGCTAGACAAGGGAGCTTCTAGTGGCCAATGCTCATGCGGGTCCTTAGGAGTAACGGCATTCTTAGAGACCATGTGTTGGGCTTCTGGCTCATAGGATGTGCTACATTCAGCTTGAGAAGTAGCTAGGCCACTAGGCTCCTTGAAGGTGGTCGAGTCAATGGGAGTCCACTACAATTTTGGTCGATGGACTTGATGTAGTGCTGGCAGCTTAGTGATCTTGGGCTCTATGGGTTTAGTAGCTCTGGGCTCTACAAGCTTGGGTATGAGGGTCTCTTGGGATCTTGCTTCCTTAACTATTGTTTGATCTTGCGTAGATGGGTTTGAGGGCGGCACTTGAGTAGTGACCTTGATAGTTTTGGCTTTAGGCACCCATATCCACGCATTGCCCTCGTAATAGCCCTACACTTGCAATAGGGTTTTGGAAACCCATCATGGCTTGACCATTCATCTTCGCTTGTGTCGGCTATTATGCGGCCTCCTAGCTCTTGGGTGTGAGTTTCTAGCGTTGTGAGGTCATGTGTGTCTACTTCTAAGAGGTGGGCCTTTGTACTTAGGAACCCATTTGAGGGTAGGCTCTCTGGTCTTTGTTGTTTTCTTGGTGGGTTGTTGCTATTTTGTCTGAGTGGGGTGTGACAAATCATGACCCCTCTCCTTAGACGTGGTCATGGGTTTCTTTATCGGTGGCTTATCGGTTGAGCCGTGTAGCCCTTGCTGCAAGTTGTTACTATGTATATGTTGTTGATGGCGAGGTGAATGTGTTGCGACTCATAGTCCACATTTCAATGGGCATGCTTCTTAAGGGTTCTTCCTAGTAGCGATTCCTTATCTGCATCTTTTGTGTTTGGTAGCACATAGAAAATGATGGGCATGCTTGCAAACTCAATAGAGACTATCACTTTGCACTTTCCCAAGAGTGCGTATGATTTACCCCCAAATGGGTTGAGTTTCACATTTAGGGGTTGGAGTTGTTGTTGAGACTGATGAGGGTCCAATGTTCATGGGTCAAGACTTTGAATTCAACTCCCTCATCAATCAAAGCATTAAAGGTGTGGGTCTGTTGTGGGCAATGACCGTTACATGCAAATAAAGTGCTCTAACTCGAGTAGGGGGTCCATCCATGCCTCCTTTGCATCCTATCTCTCTTGGATGGCTATCCTCAAGCTAGGGACAAAGAACTCTAGAGGTAGAATAGCTTCAATTTCGTAGGTCAACCTAAAGGGATTTTGTCCTACAGCCATTTTATAGGCTATTCGATAGGCCCAAAGTGCTGCCATGAGTTTATTGTTCCAATTCCATAGGTCAACCTAAAAGGAGTCTGTCCTACAATCGTTTTGTAGGCTGTCTAATAGGCCCAAAGTACTGCCATGAGTTTATTGTCCCAATCGTTGTGCGAGGTAGAGACCACTTTGGTGAGGACACTCACTAGGATCTTATTTGTTGATTCCACTTGTCCATTAGCTTGAGGGTAGTAAGGTGATAACTTCCTATGGATGATCGAGAAGGTAGAGAGCAGGTGGGCAATCACCTCATTAATGAAATGAGTGCCTTAGTCATTGACTAACTCAACAGGGCAACCAAATCGTGAGATAACCTTCTCCCACAAGAACTTTGCCATAGTTCTGGTGTCATTCTTTCTCGTAGCTTGTGCTTCAACCCATTTCTTAAGATAATCAATTGCTATTATGATGTACTTGGCTTGTGAGTATTGGGCCGCATGACTAATAGGTCCGATGAGGTCAATACCCCATTTCTCGAGGGGTTGTCATTCTATGATAGGGGTCAATTCCATCTTGTATTTACATATAGGAATGTTATTCTTTTGGCACTCATCACAATGCTTGACAAACTTAGCAGCATCATGGAACAAGGTGGGCCACCATAGCTAAGATTGCACCTTGCGGGTTGTTGTATCTCCACTGAAATGTCCTCCAACAATTCCACCATATGCCTCACTCAACACATCATTCATTTCATGCTCACACATGCATATTTGTAGCAATCCATCTTGCCCTAACCTATAGAGTTGACTGGGTATTAGCTGATAGGGTTGGATCTTAAGAATAAGCCACCTAAGCTTAGCCTTCTCAATAGGTTTCTTAGGTAGACCATGCTCTAACACTTGGACAATGTCATCTACCCAATATGGCATCAAGTCGACTCTGAACAAATCCATTTCGCTAGACATGCTAAAAAGGTGAGTGTCCGACAAGTCATCTACTATGCCTTGTACGGTGGCTTCTCATGTGGGTATGTGGGACATATGATCCACCATGTAATATTGTTTGCCCTTGCATAATACCACTGAGAAGTCAAGCTCTAAAAGAAGAATTAGCCATCGAACAATGTGTCCTATAGTGCATGGTTTATTCACAAGATAAAGCAGAGTTTGATGGTCAACGGAGAAGGTAAAGGGTGTGGCCAAAAGATAATGTTGAAACTCACCAAGCAATCAAGGTTGTGCTCACCAGGCTAGCACAAAACAGCTATAATAGCAAACCTAGATGCATCTATGTGCACATGGAATGTTATGCTCCAGTTTGGGGATTGTAAAAATCGATGCAGTAGTGAGAGCCTTTTTCAGTTCCTCGTAAGGACATTGGCACTCCTCAGTCCACTCAAAGACAATCAACAGCTTATAAAGTGGCCTAGCGATTAGCGCATAGTTTAGAACAAAGTGCCGATAGTATCTTGTGTGGCCTAAGAAGCACTAAACTCCCTTATAGTTGTCTGGTGGCAGCAAGTTGACAATAACCCTGATCTTTGAAAAGTCAGTGACGATGTTGTTCTTGGATACCACATGCCCTAAGATGCATCCATGCTTCACCCAAAATTAGCACTTTAAGGGGTTCAACAAGAGGTTATAAAGCCTACACCATTCAAAGACTACGCAAAGCTTATCTGGGTGCTCTGTCCCAAAGCCAGAGTGTGCACATAGGTCATCAACAAATACCTCTAGTTCTCGTCCGAGCATGTCTTTGAAGATGGTGCACATCAAGTGTTGAAAGGTAGCTGGTGCATTCATCAGCCCAAACGGCATGATGATATAGGTGAACACCCCCCACTCATTGGGGAAAATGTTGTTTTGTGCCTATCATCGAGATGTACTTGCACTTTGTTGTAACTTGAGAAGCGATCCAGAAAACTATAAGCTTCTTTGCCGCTACTCTCTTGAGCATGTGCTTGATGTAAGGGAGTGGATAATTATCTCATTTAGTTGATGCATTGACTTTTTTGTAATTTATGCACACTCAAATCTTCCCATTCTTCTTCATGACTATCACGATGGATGATACCCAGTTCGTGTACTCTATCTCGTAGATGAATCATGCTTCCATTAGCTTGTCTATCTTCTCCTTCACTGTGTGAGCATGCTTCGAATTCATCAGGTAAGGTCGTTGCTTTACTGGTGTTGTGTCATGGGCCATTAGCATGTTATGCGTCACTAACCTTGGATCAACTCCCTTAAGCTCATCTAAGGACCAGGTAAACACTTCTATGTACTCTCATAGAAAAGCAACAAGGCTGGCTTCTTCTTCCTCTATCAAGTCATCAGCTATAAATATAGGTCGATGAGGCTTCTCCCCTTCCCATTGCTAAGTTGACTTCCTTGACCTTGGCAGGTCCTTTGATGGGCTCACTCGTCTATCCCTGCCTCTTTGCCCCCAACAAGATCACTACCCTATCCCCTTTTTTAAACTTTGTGAAGCGTTTTGGTAGATCTTATGGTTTCTTTTGCTATTCAACTGCCGACTCCTTCGGCTATCCCCTCCTCTCCTCCTTTAACTGCCTATGCCTTAGGTGAATCGAAAAGTCCCCTTTTGTGCGTTTGGTTTTGGGAGGTCGGGGTATCTCTGGGTCACTTTCTGTGCTTACTCCGACTCAGAGTTGAACTCACAACCTTCACTGGAGGAAGGGGTCTCCCTTGGTGGTTGTATCTCCGTGGGTGTCTCTGTTTTGCAATAGAGGTGTTGTTGGCTACTCTTGCTTGCTCGTAGTCTATCGCTCCTATGTGTTCCAGCCACTTGCAATCACACTCCATCCTCATGACTCCTCTTTCAATCCTAAAGGTATTCCTCTTTCGTGATTTGGAGTCTACTCGTATTTGTCCTATCAAGTGTCCCTCTGTATCGTACTCTATCGTATCAATTTTCCCCTCAGTTTCCTCACTGGTAGAATAGGAGTCTTTGTACTCATCATCCAAACTATCTTCCTTTGACTGCTCAGCATCTCCTAGGTTCTCGTCTCTAGCCTCACTCTCATCAGGTGACTAGGGCCTAAATTATACATCAAGTTTAGGTCGTGCACCTTAGTCCACTTCCACTTAGGTTCGTTCATGAGATCCTTTCGAGAGGTTTCAAGTTAGGACATGGTTGCCGGCTAACTTGCCCATTAGGTACTCCAAGACCTCGTGGAGTTCTAGTCTATTGCTAGGGACATGGAATGTAACACGTTTGGATCGGCTGCAAGAGCTTATGGCCATCATTCATAGTGGCACTATAGACTCCTTCTTGGGTACTCTCACTTTCTTTGCAGTTTGTTTGTATTCCTCTTCCTCATCTAAGAATGGCAAATCGATTGTAGCAAGTACATGCATCCAATCTCACTCATCCTCTAGGCAAGGGATATACTTTGTGAGTGGCCCATAAAAGTTCCTTACTTGCGCATTGCCCTTCAACATGGTAGAGATGGCATCCAAGTCGATTGAAGTGGTCTTCCGGGTGTCCATCTCTACTCTCACTACTTCCGTTCGATTACCTAAGAATATTAGACTCTCTATTTTAAGCATGACCTTGACCTCCATCCTCTTTTTCCTTCACCTAATACGGCTCTTTTTCCCTATTGAGGCTGCATCTAGATTGCTGGGTCCAAGTAGTGATATGTTAGCCTGCTTCATCTGTACACGATTCATGACATGTAACGGGATAGGTGTGTCCTCTCCATCAAATGTCTCCACTCCAAACGGCCCCAATGGTACTGATGGCTCGTTCGTCAAACAAGAGTGTGGCTTTCCTCTAAGGCATTCAGCAAATAAGTGAGTGATTCCACACTCTGGGCACCTAAGATCTGCCTTTTCTCGATTAGGTTGTGAAAGGTGAGAAGGATCGAAGCTTGCTTGGAAGTGAGCTATGGCAGAGAGCAAGAGCAAGAAGAGATAGAGAGACACAAATGGGAACTCCAACAGTCACAATGTGTGATCGGGCCTTCCTTTATTCAAACGATCGCTAAAAGAATAAAGAATAAAGTGACAGTGATGGGTGCTTGCCACCTACAATGTGCAATGGCGGGTACTATTAGTGTAGTAATACACGGGTGGCTAGGCAGAGGTACTTTACCCGCAATAACCTCCCACTTAAAGGTGAATCTGCCCCAATGAGGAGTGAAAAGAAAAAGAAAGGACAGTACAATATACACATGTATAACAGGATGAGGAAAAATATCATCTCATCCAATGCCCATCAATCTCCTGAGGAAGGCAAAGCGCTAAGTAGTGAGGCTTTTCATGAGCAGATCTGCAGGATTTTCGTCAGTGGAGATCTTGACAAGGTCAACAGACTTGTCCTCCATGACCCCACGTATGAAGTGATACATCACCTCAATGTGTTTTGTCTTCACATGGAAGACTCGATTCTTGGCTAGCTGAATAGCACTCATAGAATCCGAATGCAGCCTAGGTATAGTATCAATCCCAAGGTCATGAACCAAACGGCCCAACCATATGGCCTCCTTGCAAGTCTCAATGGCCGCAACATACTCAGCCTCAGTAGTAGAGAGAGTCGTACACTTCTGAACCCTAGACATCCAAGAAACAACACCTCCAACATAGATAAATACATAGCCGGAAGTGGAATTCCTACTATCTGCATGTCCTGCATAATCAAGGTCTATGTAGCCCACAACTCCTGTATCCTAGCTGCCATAGCAAATACACATATTTGTTGTGCCCTTCGGGTATCTCATGATACCCTTTACAGCATTCCAATGCTTTTTTCCAGGTGTAGCCATATAGCATACCACACCACCACTGCAAAGGCAATATCTAGACGAGTGGCTATAATGGCATACATCAAACTGCCCATGACTGATGCATAAGGGATCTTGACCATCTTGGCCCTCTGCTCATCCGTCTGTGGACAATTAGCCTATGAAACCTTCACATAAGAAGGTAATGGACAGCCAATAGGCTTTACATCCTACATGCGGAAACGCTCAAGGACTTTATGAATGTACTCCCTCTATGAGAGGTAGAGTAGTCCCTGATGCCTGTCGCGCTTAATGTGCATACCAAGAATGTGAGAGGCATGTCCCAAATCCTTTATCTCAAAGCTCTTCTTCAGCTGATATGTAAGAGCATCTAGCTCATCATGAGCTTTTCCTGCTATCAGCATATCATCCACATAATGTACCAAAATAACCAATGAGCCATCACGGGCTTTCTTCGTGTAAAGACACGGATCCATAACACTTATGTTGTAGCCATGTGACTACATAAAGGCATCAAACTTATGATACCACTCCCTAGGTGCTTGCTTCAAGCCATAAAAACTTTTCTTTAACTTGCACACTAGGTGCTCCCTGCCAAGTTCTGCAAAGCCCTTAGGTTGCTCCATGAATATCTCATCATGCAAATCCCCATGCAAGAATGCAGTTTTGACATCCATCTAGTACAAGTCCAAGTCAAGCTGTGCGAATAAGGCCAAAACCAAGCTTAGGGTCGTCATCTTGACCATAGGAGAAAAGACTTCATCAAAGTCAACTCCATGATCCTGTTTAAAACCCTTAGGGACAAGTCTTGCCTTATAAGCCGGCTTGGGGTTTCCAAGGGTACTTTTCAGCTTGTACACCCATTTGCATGGCAAAGCCTTCTTGACCTGAGGCAGTGCAACCAAATCCCAAGTCATATTCTTGTGTAGGGAGTCTATCTCAAATTGCATAGCTCTCTCCCAGGAGTGACTGTTACCCCTGCGCATAGCCTCATCATAGGTGAGAGGCTTTCCTACATCTATAACCAAGACATAATGCATCAAGGACTCAAATCTATCAGGTGGACATCTATCTCTAGTAGACCATCTCACGACAGGCTCTACGACCGGTCCAATACCCTGGCCATGTGTACCAACTGCTGATGCAGGCTATCCAACTAGCTGTGCAGGAGCATGTGGCTCCTCTTGGAATATAACCCTGCATATCTCTACCACCTTCTTAGGCTGCCTATGCATCTTGTCTTCATGGAAGACTACATCATGACTGCGGATGACTTTCCGCGCTTGCGGATCCCAAAGGCGGTAACCCATCTAGCCTACATCCCCATACCCAAGGAAAATGCATTTGGCACTCTTAGGATCCAACTTAGTATGCTTATCTTTGGGCACATGGCAGAATGCCTCACATCCAAAGACACATAGATGCATATAAGATGGAGGTTTCCCAGTCCATACCTCCTCTACAACCTGGAAATCCAAACCACTAAAAGGTGATCTATTTATGACATGCACAGTTGTACTGACTATCTCAGTCCAAAAGCTCTATGGTAAGCTTGCATAACTAAGCATATTGCGTACACGCTCCTGGATGGTTCTATTCATCCACTCAGCCAAACCATTCTAGGGTGGGGTATAGGGGGCAGTCAATTGACGCTTAATACCCCTCTCGTCACATAGTTGCTCAAAAGCATGTGACACATATTCTCCCTCATTGTCAGTCCTAAGGCATTTCAACCTATGCCCAGTCTGGTTTTCAACAACGCAAGCCATCTTTGAAATACATCCAAGACATTGGACTTAAGCTTAATGGGGTAAGCCCAGACTTTACGTGAAAAATCATCAATGAACGTCACAAAATACTTTGCACCACCCATAGACTAACAAGGCATGGGCCCACAGACATCCGAATGTACCAATGCTAGGGGCTCACTCATCCGTGTCCTACCAAACTTCTTATTTATATTCCTAGTCTGTCTACCATAAAGACAATGCTCACATGAATCAAAACATGTGTAGTCAAGGGGCGATAAGTACTGCAAACCAGAAAGCATTTTCATTCCCTTCAAGGACATATGGCCCAAACAGGCATGCCAAAGAGATACATGTGGGATGGAACCCACTAACAAAACATGGTCAATAGAGGACCCATCAACTACAAGAGGATAGAGGCCGCTAGCTTTGGCACCTCTAGCAAGCACAAGTCTGCCATGGGTGATCTTCCAGGCAGAATCCCCAAATCAAACATGAAACCCAATATCATTAAGTTGCCCTCGTGCAGACATAAGACTACGTGTAAGCATAGGTACATGACATAATCCTGTAACAGAAAAGTATTGCCCGTAGAGAAATGTAGTCATATATCCCCAATGCCAACAATAGCAAGTGACATGTCATCACCCAAGCGAACTGAACCAGAGACAGTGCGATGGGAGTGGAACCACTCACGGCATGGTTTAACATTGTAACGTGCCCGCCCCTCAAATTGCGGGACACATCTTAGCAGCCCATCGAGAGATCAATCTAGAAGACGCCGCCTGGCACTCCCAAGGAATGACATGGGTTTTGCCAACTAGGGTCTCTCGAGTCTGCCTCGCAACGGAACTTATCCGGCCGTTCCCACTAGGATCGACCTGAAGTCTGGGTTCCTAGCAATCAAGTCTTCCTAACACCCTTCTAGCATCGGTCGACAGCCGCTCCACTTTGCATAGATACAACTGGACCAAAGCAGGCTCATACCGCACTTGGTTCAAAGAGAATGGGAAACGGGAGGGATGCATCACTTGACCTCTTTGCCCTAGGGCATAGTCCTATTCCAGTCCCCTAAAACGGTATGAATCAGGGTTCTAAACAACATTGTCTAAGGTCATCATCCAACCATTCCTAACATTCCTCATTAACATTTCCTTTTGAGGAAAGCTCTCAGCTAACCAAGACCATCCTTCCATAGGATAGACCCATTGGTCACATCCACCATACTTTCCTCGGAGGTTGTTTTAGTTATCTAATTACCTACCACATTATGTTTGACACATAAAAGCAGCTTCCTTAATTAACCCTGTTAATCACATGTTCCTTTACGTAATTTAGAGCACTGACATGAAAACAAGATAAAACAAGATCAAACACTTCCTTAACTTATCTTCAGATTAATGTTTGTCTCCTACCCATACAGGAGAATTAAGTGTTCCTTTCTGCCTCCGCAGAAAATTCATTCCGTCTCTAGCAATAAAAACCCGAAGGTTTATCCTACCAAGATTCCGCCTCTTGTGACTAGTATCAAGGCCTCAAGATCCCATCTCAAGTCATGTAGAACACTTGTGTAGGGCCCAAAGGCATTGGGATTTACGGCCAGAGCCCCCACTGGCACCCAAGCGTCCTCCTACGCCAAGTAATTTCCACGGAGAGACCTCTCATGGTGAGTTCGGTCCACATTCCCAGCGTGGATTCACAACCCCCTTGGCTAGGGTTTGGCGGTTCGCCGGGGGGGGGGGGTAGCTAGCACCATCCTTCCTTAATCAATCCTTTTATGAATCCATCACAACTAAGGAAAAACGAGCCTATCATTTCCAATCAAGGAAATATCATTTTCTACATCAAGCAATCACTTTGCTTATAAACCACTTGTCCTTAGTAGGATCTCCTCTTACCAAGGCAACCAGCCAATTCACTTAGAAACATCCCTTCCAAAATAACCAAGCATAAGCCTTATTCCATCTAGAGTTAGCTTACTAGCCTAGCTTAAACTAGGAGGATATTCTAAGACAAGATCATTAAAAACAACTCACAAGCACATGTGTTTAATCACTCAACTTCTTTTGAATCTCTCTTTCCCTTGGGTTTTATCCTAGGGTTCCAAGTTGTGAATCCTCGATTCCTTGCATGTCTTTTAACATACTTGGTAACCTTTAAGACACATTAAATATATTGCAAGACTTGTTGTACATTCTTTCCATCCTCTCTTAGTGCGATGCTATGCAGAATTTTGCCATCAAACTCATCTCCTGGCGTTTAGTAAACTGACACAATCTACGATCCTTAACTCCCTTCACAATTAGTCGATGATTTTTTTTAATCCTAATATGCATGTATTTGTGTGGCTTAAGTACATGAAAGCCTAAATTTCCATGCATTTGTACATTTGCAAGCTAAGAACGGGAGCTATCATTTCATGTATCTATTGCAATCACAGGCACGAACCATGAATCTTAGATAACTGTTCATGTACTAGATTGGGTGGAAGCCTATTATTTTATGTGAAATTGTTTTAAAAAAACCTATCATTTCATGTGTGTAAACCTGGGCTTGATTTGTGTGTGCTGCGTTGGTCGTTCTGCTTGTCCCTCCAGCATTACCGGTGGCTTGGATGCCTACGCTTCCCACGACTTTCTTTTTTTAGCCATTCGTCTCACAAAGATTGGGCAGACGGGTTTCGGGTAGATATGTTTGGTTGGGAAAGACCGTTGGACAGGGTTCGTTGGGTGACTTGTGGCAGTTACTCTCTTTCTCTCTCTTCCTCTTCTTTTTCTCCTCTCCTTCTTTCTTTCTCTCTCTCTCTTCTTCTTCTACCCTCCTTCTTTTCTTCTCTTCTTCTCTCTCTCCCTCTTCTCTCCTTCTCTCTCTCCCTCTTCTTCTCCTTCTCTCTATTCCTTCTTTCTCTTCCACTACTCTTTCTCTTCCCTCTTCTCCTTCTTCTTCTTCTCCTTCTCTCTTCTCCCAATTCTCTCCCTCTTCTCTCCTTCTTCCCTTCTTCTTCTTTTCTTCTTCTTCTTCTCTCTCTCTCTCTCTTCTCTCCTTCTCTCTCCCTCTTCTTCTCCTTCTTCTTCTTCTTCTTCTTCTTCTTCTTCTCTTTCTTCTTCTCTTTCTTCTTCTCTCCTCTCTCTTCTCTCTTCTCTCCTTCTTCCTCTCCCTCCTCTTCTCCTTCTTCTTCTTCTTCTTCTTCTTCTTCTTCTCTCCTCTCTCTTCTCTCTTCTCTCCTTCTTCCTCTCCCTTCTCTTCTCCTTCTTCTTCTTGTCTTCTTCTTCTCTCTCTCTCCTCTTCCTCTTCTTCCCTCTCTTCTCTTCCTCTCCTCTTCCTCTTCTCTCTCTCTTCTTCTCTCCCTCTCATCTTCCTCTTCTTCTCTCTCTCTCCTCTTCTCCTTTCCCTCTCCTCTTCCTCTTCCTCTTCTTCTCTCTCTCTTCTCTTCTCCTTCTCTTCTCCCTCTTCTTCTCCTTATGGAACCCCTAGCGGGCTGGCGATCAAGGGGGGGGCGTTCTATCAGTCACGGCCGCAGAGGGGGTTGCCAATACATCATGCTGGAGGGCAGGCTGCTGCGCTACAATGGAGGGGGGGAACGTGCTGCCATAGGGAGGGGAGGGAATGTTACAAACATGAAATGAAGCACTAGAATTCAAAAGCCAGCACTATGCATACATAGAGTGAACATCGGTCAACGATGTAGCATCACAAGAACTGGCTGTAAGTATATACTCCTCATCGGAGTCATCAGTGTGCATGACATTTATCTCCTCAATTTTCACACTGGATTTCACATGCATAATGTTGCGATTAGAGGATTTTTCATGTACTTTGTCTTTTTCCTTCTCTTTGCACTTCTCATTGCGCAATTCATGACACTGTGGGCGTATAAGAGCCCTTTTTGCCGCAATGATGACATGTCACATTAGCATTTCTCCCACAAGACTTGTTACGTGACTTACCACACAACTTAGACCTAGACTTTTGCGAGTCTCTGCCACGGCCATTCCCACGGTCATTCTTGCCATTACCATCTCTACCTCTAATAGTCAAAGCATGCGACACATGAGAGGCATCCAAGTTCTTACGATTGATCTCTTTCTACGGAAGAGCACTCTCTACATCAAGCAAGTTTAAAATAGTAGCAGGAGCACATAAGGCAGTGAGAAATACATCCCATGACTCACTTAGAGTCCCAAGAAAAAACAATGGAGTAACCTCATCATTAAAGGTAATACCCTATGAATTCAAGTTCTTAAGAATACCATGGAACTAGCTCAAATGAGCAGACATTGTCATATTTTCCTTCATGCGCAGGTCCATAAGCTGCTTCAACTCTGACTTGCTAGACTTTTCTTGTCATAGAGGTTCTTATTTTTATCCGAAAGCTTCCAAGCACCGTGTGCTTTCTCAACGACATTGTAATGCACCTATTTAGTGAGAGACAAGATGCATAACTCAACAAGCTCATCCCATTCGTCATTAGTCATAGTTTTAGGCTGCTTGCCATGCATCTTTAGTGGATTTATCTATGATTTATGCACCAATACATGCCTAACTTGGCTCTTCCAATAGGCATAATTCGTACCATCAAGCTTAGTGATGTTGAAGATAGCACTGTCAATGGAAGAAGAACCCATAATGCAATCCAAAACAGTGTAGATAATTCAAAACTGCTTGCTGTTTTCTGCTATAAACAGCCAAAAAAACCACCAAAACCAAGGCAAAATGACCACAAACTAATAGCTAATGATGTTGCCCACCAAGTACCATCAAAAGTACATAAAATCAAGATGATTTAGCATGAAAATTCCACATCAATCCATGCATAATTGCTTGCTGTAATAAATTACAGCCAGGTACAATGAGAGCAAATTGTAGGCAAAATCAATGCACCAAGTCAATGACTAACTGTCAAAGCATAACCAACATCAAGTGGGCGTAAATTAGTGTATGACAATCATACGGACATCGAGAAAACACCCAAGCATGTCGAACGAATCCGTTAGTAAGTCGGCACACCCCCTGTGTAATAGGGCAAAGTGTACACAACATTGGCAAGACCTGACACAAAGAGGTGTATGCTTAGGGAGTGCAAAGCCCAAATCAGCCCAAGTACATGTATGCGGACCACGGCATGTCAACCATGCAACATCCAAGTGAAGAAGATCCCAGACTCAGAAGACTCAAAGCTCAATAGCATAAACCATTTGCTCAATGTCTGTCAAACATCCAACAATGCTCCCACTAGCACAAAAGTTGTATGGATCAAGCCAGAGCACCAATGACAAAAGATCCAAGACCAGACATCAATAAGACATGATGAGCTTATAGACTCTGTAGCCTCCAATTAGAGCATCCATAGACATCAACTGTATCCCAAATACAACTTTGGCAAGCCAAGAAATATCCCAAGTAAGTTTGTGGAAGCCAGATGCAAGCCAAGGCAAGGCACTAGTAGCAATCGGCTCCAAACAATGTAAGTAGCATGTAGTAGTGGCATAGGCCAAGCATGTCAAGATCGGTCAAACATAGATAACATACATGCTATATGTACATCCAAGACAGAGCATCAAATGCATTTCAAAGCTGAGCTCAAGCTCAAATGAAGATCCAGAACCAAAGACAAGCTCGATGTCGTACCCCGAAGGTCAATACTTCATTGCATATCCCAAAGACATAGCCCGAAACCAATAGGCATAACCAAACTGGAGGTAAAATAACATGTCAACCAAGGTAACATAAATCCCAACCAACAACGAAGTGTCTGCATCCAAATCAAGGCTCAATAGCTCTCAAATAGCATATCCGAGCATAAACCATGATAACCAAGCATCAATACATCTAATAGGACACCCGAATGTCAACAAAGAGTATTATGCATAAGCCATTCCTAATAAAACCTTGCTGCCCAAACAATGTACAACAGTAAATCCCTATATAAATTGAGCTATGGAAGCTCAAACCAAGTCCCAAAGCATCTCAAAACATTGGGCAAACATCCCTGAAGTATCTAGGAATCAAATACCAAGCCTCGGGAGCATCACATAAGCTAAGAGCATGGCATTTTCTTGTTGTAAATCAACTCAGATCTGTTGCAAAAAATGTTGCGATCAAAATTTGGCAAATCTAACATCACCATTGCATCGAAGTGTGCCAAAACCCCAAGTTAGACTCTTATCTTGCCTAAATCGGGTTTCGAATGCCTGAGTTATGAGAAAAAATGGGATTTTTGAGCTAGATTTTGAAACAGGCGCAAAAAAATGTGACTGACTGTGGGGCATGCTAGTTATGCTGAGGATAAGGGGGCAAATGGGGGCATACAAGGTGCCTAATGAAGCCAAGGAACACCTGCAAAGAGCCTATGAGAGCCCGAGAGAGGCAGGAGATGAAATCTTACCTCAAGGGGAAGAAGCCATGGTTGGCATTGAAGCTCCAAGCTCTAAGTCTTCAATCCGGGTTGAAGTAATGCTAGGCCAAGCTCCATGATCAAGCTCTAATCCAAATCTCTGATATCGGTTGAAAGGTGAGAAGGATCGAAGCTTTGCTTGGAAGTGAGCTATGGCAGAGAGCAAGAGCAAGAAGAGAGAGAGACACAAATGGGAACTCCAACAATCACAATGTGTGACCGGGCCTTCCTTTATTCAAACTGTCACTAAAAGAATAAAGAATAAAGTGATGGTGATGAGCACCCACCACTTGTAGTGTGCAGTGGCGGGTACTGTCAGTGTAGTAATACACAGGCGGCTAGGCAAAGGCGCCTTTACCCCCAATAGGTTGCTCCCATTCGGGGCAGCACGAGGAGATATGCCATGGGTGACGGCAAGTCCAACAAGAAATCGGTTCTTGGGTCTATCCCCCTAAGCCTCTACCCCTACCTCTTCCTAACGCCATCACCGGCACTGGTTAGTAGTCCATGAGGATTGGAATTCCCTCTTCATCATATGAGACATAAGGGTTCATGTATGCATCCTCGTCATTTTGCTCCTCCACATAGTGGACTAGAGCATCGCTAATTCTTTTGGGTGGGCTTGGTCCCTTCTTGTTAATTCAATTCTCAACCTTGTGATTGGGCATCCTCATCTCGCTCACTAGCAAGACATTAAAACGCATAGGTATTAGAAATTTGAATTTAACTCACAAAAATCAATTTTAATCTTACTCATAAAACCATAAAATGTACATGATAGTGAGCCTTTGGCTCATATTTTATGATAATCATTCTATGCATGATGCATGTGTTTTACAATTAGCTATCAATATATTGGACTAGTCTCAAAAGTAGAAAGTGAATAAATATAAAGTTAAAAGAGACCCCTAGGCCTTAAATATTTGCAAAAATTGCACTACTAATTTTCTATGCTTGGACTTAGTCTCTTGCAATTTCAAGCAATGATTTTATATGAAACTTGTTATGTATGATGACATGTGAAATGATGCCTCTGGTAATTCATGGTGCCCTTGGCAGCTTCCTTCAAACTTTTGCCTCTAGCAACTACTATTTGTAACAATTACTATTTTTAGTAAATGTATGTTTGGCAACACTGGAAACTTATTTGTGCACATTAGTGTGGAATAAGCCATGAGCAAGACAATGGTGGAGAGAATATTTTTGGTATAAGATAGGACCTCAACTATAATGATGGAATAATACAAAATGAAGAAGAAATGGGAAAAATGAATGTCATTAATTCTCTATCTCCTCTTAGAAGAAACTTAAGTTATGCAATATTATGCAAGTTTAAGAAAAGTAATTCGCACACACTTGCAACTAACTAGCTTCTAGCCTTTCTCAAAAAAGAAAGTATTTCTCTTTTTGAAAAGAAAAATATCTACAAAAGAAGTGCAAATAGCGAAAAAGGAATGTCACGTGTCATTTTACAATTGGGTGAATGTTTCAATCCCCATAAGTGACATCCTTTTTTCACTTTTTTCATGTGTTGACTCTAAGGGCAATGGTAACAAAAGTGAACAAAACTAGTGAAATTATTGACTATGTCAAGGGCAAACTACTAAGGCAAAAAGGTGAGTGTATTCCATGATTTAGAGGGATGACTAGCTTAATTTCCTTAACCCCTATAAGATGTCTAGCACTTTATAAACTTCAAGAATAAATATTTAAAAAAAGAATATTATATCCAAATAATATGATATCATGGCAAATATCAACAACAACCATAAAGAAGAAATAATTGCTCCATGTGCACAAAAGCACTAGAGGAAGGAGCATAAAAATGAAAGGATAGACACATGAAGGAGAGGGAAATAGAAAGTGACGTGTGTCCTAGTAAGCTTACCTATCTTTTTAATAGTATAGTTGCTTTATAGTAGAGTGCAAATGTCCTACCTTTTCGACCCATGATACACACCCTTTACAAAACTAGCCACTTGATGTAAGGTAAAAATACTTCACTAACCTATGTCAATCTTTTTCACCAATACAATGGTCAAGTCCACATAGGTCATGTCATAACCATTAGGTCCACATTACTAGTTTCCTTATAATGTCTAAATTGGAAGACATTTTCCACCAACACAATGGTCAAGTCCACATAGGTTATGTCATAGCCATCAGGTCTACATTACTAGTCCCCTTGTAATGTCTAAATTGAAAAGCCTACCAATGTCCCTCCCCATTATGCCTTCTCCTCATTAGAGGGCCTCATCACATTAGGCACTTGGAATATGGACATATAACCAAGAGGTGGGAATTCGAGTAGCCTCCAACAATTGGACATAAGCAGGGTCATTGAATTCACACAAATTAACAAATGTGTACCTCATTTCATACCAAAAATATGTAATTATGTTATGTAATTTGTTCCTCTTTATTTGATAGGATCAAGGTAAAGTTGAAGACGAAGTGTCCTTGTGTCCATGAGTATTAGCTGAAAGTGGGAAGTTTGTAGGTTTGTGGCGAGCTACCACTCAATGTAAAGGGAAAAAGAAGGATGGCCACTACTTGTACAATTTCATCGTGTTCATCATCCAAGCCTAAAATTTGAAGGTTGCAACACTCTTCAAAGGGGGTTTTGCCCTTCTAGAGAAGGGTGATACATATATTACCCTTCAAAAGAAAGGTAAGAATTATAGAAAAATAGTTATATGCCCTTCCAAACTCTTTAAAAAGAAAAGGAGAGGTCCTCTAAGACCTTCTAAATGAAAAGTTGGGTAGCCCTTCAAATTTGAGGGCTGTGAATCATCATCCATATTGACGTCATCATGTGCATGCATCATATTTGTCATCTCTATCTCGTTCTCATCTACATCATCCATAAAGGCCACATCGTGGTCATCAATAATCTCAAGAGTAACAAAGCTTGCAATAGGATCTGAACGGAAGCTCATAATGCACACTTGGTGAACGTTGGGTGAATAGTCAAGGCAAAGGCTATAGAAGCCTTAGCCCCAATGGTTAAAGGGACATGGATATTTGAGAATGCACAGAGAGAGAGAGAGAGTGTGTGTGTGTGTGTGTGCGTGTGTATGTATAACTAAGATAAAGTGAAAGGAGTAAGTGATAGGGATAGTTAGGGATGGGGTACCACTTTTCTCTAGGGTTGTGCACCGGCTCACACTTGTGTGTAAAGATTCTTCCCTCATCCCACCGAACTACTTGCCATGCCCTTCACAAACTTTGAAGCAATACATGTCTACCTCTAGCACATCTTCCCATTTTTGTCATCAATACCTTGCTCTTGTCATATCTCTTATCTATGGAATTATGCCTCAAACCCTTTGAAGATTCTACCATAGTCTCATTACTCAACCCACCTCGCTAAACCAAATTTCTTGATCTCTTATATCCCATTCATACTTCCCTTGTACATCTTCTACTTTTATGAGCCCCAATTTGAAGTTTAAGTTCGAAAAAGGAAGAATCAAGGAAGTGTTGATAATGATGGTGCCAAAGTGGTAGAGAGTTGGAGTAGGACAAAAGAGGTTGAACATGGGAATGAGGCCTCGTCTACACCAATACCTATTCAAGTGCCTTGGATAGATTTAAAGAAATTTTGTTTAAGTCAAATGATTGATCAATTAATAACAATGAAGGAAAAATGGTAGTTTCTATTCATATAGATGAGAGCCTTGAATATCTTTAAATTGTTATGCATTCAAGAGGAAATTGCAACTTACAATGACCTTAGGATATGAAAATGAATTGTTTGTTAGGAACTAGTCATAGTCATCCCTTAAAGGTTGGAACTACTAGAAGTAAAGATAGATGCCTAGCTCATGTATGTTAAAGTATTGCATGCTAACATGAGAAAATCTTATGACATTTGAAAAGTATGAAGAGGGTTGAGAAGTATCACACCCTAAACACTAGAGTGACTATAATGTAACATTTTATATGATTACACTTTAAAATAAATAATTCGTGGATTGTATCTTCTCATGTGAGATATTCAAAGAAAAATGTTTTGGTTTTGAAGAAATATTTTAAGATATGCTTGTTTCTTGGAAAAGGTTGGTTATCTTATTTTGTGGATTTTGGAAAAAGAGATGTTTTACCCACATGGGCAGGCTCTTGGATACACCCTAGGTCTCTCCCAAGACTAGCAATGGAGCCCTTCACCAGGGGGATAGATTTGCCCTAAAGAGATGCTAGGACCAGCCGCCACAAATGCAAGAGATCTCTTCATGGGGAAGACATTAGGCTAAGAGGCGACAAGGGTACTAAGACAGCTCTCACTGTAAATCCTTTGGGATCAAGGGCTTGCCTAATCTCTACAAGCCCAAGATGGTCTTCTTGGAAGGCCCTGATTCTAGATAAAGGGTGGATTGTACCCATGCATAAGTATCCAATGCTTTAGATGCAAGTCCCAATGTAAGGGACAAAATGCTAGCATGGCATTACACCTTGGAGAAGATGCAAGTAAATGTGCTACTTGTAGCTATTTGAAATTGTATTTATATATTTGCCTAATTTACATGAAGGAACACCATTTTAAATGGGTAAATTAAGGAAGCTAATTGCTATTTGTCAAATTAAATTGTGCTAGGACTAATTAACAAACTAAAGAAATTTCTAGGGGGATGTAGATAGTGAAATCCCCAATAGGTCTTACCAAAGGCAAGGTGTTCTTGGTTTGTTGGTAGAGCCTTCCAACACTGTTTAAGTATTAGCTTAGGCAAGTCTAGGAAGAGCTAAATGTTGAATATCCTAATGTGTTATCATTAGAACCCAACCAGTGTTGTTTTAGGGGGCTAGAGCTAAAACTTTACCCCATGGGTAGAGGGGTTGATGTGCATCTCTTCTCCTCGTTTCTCGCTCTCTTTGAACCAAGGGTAGCGATGGTTTGCTTCAGCTTAAGGGATAATAGCAAAGCAATCATCTCAAAACAATGCTAGATGGTTGATAGAAGACTACAACATATTACTTAGGTCCCCATTTTAGATCTATCCTTGTAGGGTTGAGGTAGAGCTTTCCCTTTGGGGTGGACTCAAGTAGCTCAAGATTGCAATGTCTAGTTATTCTAATGAGTTTTAGATGGTAGTAGTCTTGATTGGGCTACTAAAATACATGCTATCTCCTGTACTTTGGTTTTGTTATCGGGACCTAATGGAATCTCTCTAGTCGAGTCTCATATCATCGTCCATGGGTAGAATATGCCAAGCTTGAGCAAGATGGATTTTCTTGCCATGAAGAGCTTGATGCAAAAACTTCATGTGTCCTAGTCATAAAGGGTGGATTGGAAAGGAACCAATCCATATTTGTGTTGATTTTTATCTTTTAGAGTAGAATTAGATTTCAAAACATTGATTAGATTAGGTAACTTACTTTTTTTATTCTTTTTTTAAAATTAAAAAACAATATATACTACTTGATGAGCATGGAATGATTTTACATGTTTAATCATAGACAAGTGGCCATCAAATCTTGAGTGTAAAAGGGGATCCAAGTTCAATAAATTTCCTTTTTTTTCCACTTATTTTTCATCTTGCTTTTTATGTGGAATCATGGTCGTATCATGGGCAAAGCATTGGACAATAAGTAGCTAGTTGTAGTCTTGGATTGGTAGCCCAAAAAGCAAGAGCTAACTAGTCCATCAAGAAAGTAGCTATGGACTTGCATGAATAAAACATTGAGTACTGGTCTTTTATCATAAGAGAAGGAGAATAAATCTCTATTTTAAGGACTAAACTTGCACAAAAATTGTAATTTCATGATGGCACTCAAAACCCACACAAGAAGGTTACATTAACACTTGTAAGATTACTTGCAATTGTTTGTGGAGTTACTAATGGTAGTCGTGAAAGCATTCAAACTCTAAAACAAGGTGAATAATAGAAATGTAGCCTTAATCAAGCCATGAAAAGTGATATTTTGAGATGTCAATTGGCTAAAAATAGTATTGAACTCATTTAGATGGTTAGACATGAAATGTAGAGATTAAACTATAGATTTGTTTTTTCTAGCATGAAAAGTTTGTTCCATCAAGCTTTTTGATATTAAATAATACATTATCTAAACCCAATGAAGAATTCATAATTAAAAAATACATATGCACACTAAAAATAGCAAGGTATATCCATTTGCAAGCTCAAAATAAACAAATAAATTGCAACAAGCGAAGTGCCCTACAAAGCCAAGCAAGGGCTATCCAAATATCAAACCAACATAAAACTAATGTAAAAATGATATTTTAGTACTCGCAAAGGCCTATAGATTTTTTATGAGTTATCCTAAGTATTTTAGCTATGTTTTGAGTATAAAATAGCAATTGAAGACCAAGTATATGCAAATCACCTTCATAAATCAAATTTAGTCCACATAATCTTTACAAACTAAGAAATCCTTCAAGTTAAAAAGTCCATCAATATATGTATGCAATTTGAAGCCAAGAGTAATTCAAGTTCCTTTGAGTGTAATCTACTCACTATCAACAAATGTTTGAACCTTAAGAAATGTTTATGTGATAAAACATATGCATTATAGTTTCCAGAACATATAAAAAACATGGAAAAATAGCACGAGTATGATGATTAATCAAAACACATTAACACGTGTTATTTTCAGCATGAACAACCTCTTCTTACATTCGAATCAACAACACAACCCATAGACACCACAATCTCAATAAATCATTAACTCTCTCTCTCTCTCTCTCTCTCTCTCTCTCTCTCTCTCTCTCTCTCTCTCTCTCTCTCTCTCTCTCTCTCTCTCTCTCTCTCTCTCTCTCTCTCTCTCTCTCCTTTTTCCTATCACATGTATAAATAGAGCCTCTCCTTAAGACATATTTGGAGACCTCTACCTAAACCCTCTACTTGCAACAAGCAGACCCTTTGCTTCCAAGAGATGAGTTGCCCCTTGCTTAAGTAAACTCTATGCTTGCATTTATCAAAACTATGTACCAAGATCTCTTCCCAAGCATCCAAAGCCAAGCTATTTTGCTTCAATCCCAACCACTAACGTTTTCCCAAATTAATATCAAAATGGGCAATTGTAGCCCTAAATGAACCCTTAATAGCTTAATTTCTTAACTTAGATCTAGATAATAACGTTGAGAATAGTACCTCTATCAATGTGTAGGTAGCAAGTATCAATGTCAAAAAAGAAGCTCGAATCCCCAACCTTCCTGACAAAGCTTCACTCCTCATGCTCCTTGCTCCAATCATGAGTTCCATGAATACCAAATACTACTCAGATACTAATTGAGAGGGAACTAAAGATAGGATGTGATATAGAAGCTACAAAGTGCAAGAGGGTTGAGAGAGAGAAGAACATAAGAGAGTTATGTGGGTGTAAAATGAATAGTACCCTTATTTTTTGTTGTATTCACCTATATTTGACTGATGTATACAAGGGGTATCTACTTGGCTATAGGCCATTGGCCTTTGTCCCAATACTCTCATTATCTAGAAACATTATCTTATGGGATCTGAAGTTCTTATCAAAATCAACCAACAAGCCATCACATACTTATTGAACCAATCACTCATCTTTGACCGTCATATCAAATGGACATCTTTCATCCAAAAGTTTCCCACAATGATCTCACACTAACTTGGATATGCTAATGTAGTTGTAGATAAATTGAGTCATATACATAATGAAATGTTTCATCACATTATCTGCTTGGTTTCAATAATATTAAGATGTGTACTTGAATCATATTCTCATTGTTGAAGTTCAAACTTTTGATGCCATGATTTCTACATATGCATTAGATAATCCTGATTTTTCCAGTACGTGGCATATATTTTAGAATACTAACACCATTATTTTTTTATCATTTTACATATATCAATGAATTTTGAAATTTAATCTACTATAGTTGCATGTAAAGGAATATTTTTATTGGTCTACCATGAATCATAATGTTGCTCTATTTGTGTGTGAGTGCACTATTGTCAATGCATGAAATATCACCATGGTAAATCCTATGGTTTACTTTTGCACTTGTATGTATACTGTGGACCATAGAAACATATCTCTATGGATTTATTACTATTCTTTCCAAGGTGTATGCATGCAACAACATGGTTGTGACTATTATAGATAGATTCAATAAATAAGCTTACTTTGTTCCATGTAAAAAGACCATATCCACACCACAAATTGCTAAACTATGATCAATACAATCATTCCTCATCATATGTTTTCAAAAGTGATACTTTTTGATTGTGATGGTAGATTTTGTAATTATTTCTAGCTAGCATTGTTTAAAAACATGGGTTCTAAGATAGATTTTACCTCAACTTTCTATCCCAAAAACAATGGTAGAAAAAAGCAACCAATAGTACTATCTTAGATCCTACATAATTGACCAACCAAACAATTGGAACAAACACTTATCTATCCTACAATTTGCTTACAATAATACTCCATAATCTACTACTGGTAAAGCACCATTTGAAGTTGCTTGTAAGAAGCATAACTATTGATGTTCCAACCACCAATACTTTAGCTAGTAACCATATGAAAGTTCTCGAAGAAGTGACTAATAAATTTAAGCAATCATAATAAAGATATATAGCTCGAGCAAACAAGAAATGCAAAGCTATTACATTCAAAGAAAATGATTTAGTTTGACTTTGTATTAGAAAGAGGAGGTTGCAATCCATTGAAAGCCATCCTAAAATTAAGCTAGCTCCAAGATAATATGAACCATTTTGTATTGCTCATAAGATCAATGATAATGCATTTAAATTGGACATTCCTCCTTGTTGGTAGATTCACAATTCAATCCATATTAGTTTGTTGAAACCTTATAAGGAAACGCCACTAGTAAGTCTACTTGTAGATGACCCATCATTGTTAGGAAAAGATATAGAAATACTAATACTCAAAGTTCTTAACCATGATTAGACCACTAGTAGAACTACTAATAAGTACAACATGTATCTAGTTAAATATAAAAAACATTTAGCTGAAGAACTCCAATGGATTCTAGAAATCATTGCTAACTCCAACCTATGATTGTCCAAATAATTTCATATCACTCACAATCACGTAAATATTTGACAAGTATGGATTCACCACATTGAGACAATGTTTTGTGAAGATCCATGCATGTCTTATTTTCTTATGGGTATCTATAGTTCCATTGCATTGAGGTAGTACACAATATTTTGATATAGTGTAGATTCATCGCATGAGATAGCACTAGCATGTGGTTAGTCGCTCTTGTAGTTTAGTTTGTTTATCAATTAAGGGTAGTTGCTTTTTAACTCCTATGCAATATTATGATAATTGTTATGAAAACAATATGCTTTTTATTTGTTTACTTTTGTGGTTTTTCTTTATCTATTTGTCACATGATTCATTACTTGTTGCGCATATGCATGTGTGACATTGGTGGCATTGTGCCTAGTGGATAGATGGTAGGTAACTAATGTGTTTTATGTTATGGTGAGTAGATTCTTATATGGAGTTATGCATATTAATTAATTAGAATGGAGTGCAATTTAGTGTGCATGAATTAATTATTTTCATTAGTGCGAAATTATTATATTTTTGGGCACTCTCTAACATGGAGATATTGGATGTGCACACATGCAATATATTTGTTTATATATAAACTTTGTACAAGGTCTAAAGGGCTAGATTATTATTATTTTAAATCTTAGGTTAGATTTATTAGATGGAAGTTAGAAATTAATAAGCCAAAAGTATGATGTTCAAACAAAGAAATCAAGAAGCCCAAAAGGATGACTTTTTAATGTATTTTAAGCACAATAATATCATTAAAAATCCATAAATACATACTAGGAAGAGTGCTTATCCATGCATGGGGGGAGATTGTACCCAATGCTTGTGTCTTTTAATCATTATCTCTATTCTCTCATCTTCAATTTGTATTCTCTTCACTTTTTGATTAACATTTGCTTTTGTATAGTAAAGGACTACAACTTATAATTGCTTTTATAGTGAAGGACTACAACTTACAATTGTGCTTATACAAAGGATGCTTGCCCATCTTTTGGTCATTGGCTTTTACCTCCAACATTCAATACCACAACAACATAACAATTCTAATTGTGGAGTAAATTTTAAGAAGGATACATAATGTAAGCTACTTTGAAGGGACATATCATACTATCATATGCATTTTCTTGTTGCTTTTGCGAACCATTTTCTAAAGACTTGATATTGCCATTGAATAAGAAGATAAGGTTTTTTAAAGGTCGCCTTTGTTACCTCTAAGGGGGAAAAAAAGATACATAGGATGCAACCACCCTTGCCTAGTTACTCGTCCAATCTTTCTTAGAAATTACCTATAAATATTAAACATATTATATTACTATATATCATTCAAATAACTTTTGTGAATACATTATCAATTCAAATTTTATTATTGATTAAAATTTATTTTTTACATGCAAGTGATTTCTACCTTCTTTTTCATGAAATCCATTAAACCTTTTGCCCATAACTTTATAGGAGAATTTTAAAGTTTTGTAATTTAACATCAAATCTCTATTTCTTGTAAACAATGCTTGGGCTGATTACACATTGTCTCGAATGGTAGGGGTACTGCTAAAAAGGTTCGCAATTTTGGTTATACACATGCCACATCCAAATGGTCCACTAAAATGGATCGTGGCCCATTCACATTAAGTACTTTTTAAAAGTGAATTGGTGATGATTCAAACCCTGTGAGGCATGCAATGCACTTTTATATAAATGAATTGTTGTATTCTAATGCTCTGGGGATGGATTAAAGTTTGGATAAGGGAGATCCCATGCCAATAAGTGTTCATAGGCTCCACAAAACACATAGTAGATAAAAAGTTTATATGTGGCACGATGGATGACTTTTTTTAGAAAGTTGGGTGAAAGTCGTCAGTTTGCCCTTATATGTAACCAACCTTTCTTTACATGTGTAGCTAATGGCTATAAGATAGCAAAAACACACTTTTCGAGGTTTACTTCTTCCTCAAGATGTTCATCCTACTAAGGGTTAGTGAGAATGGATACTACAACAAAGCTACTGATAGGAAAGGAAGTGCACATAATGGTCTAAAGTTGAAGGTAAGCGACATGCTATCATGAACATGGGCTCATTTATGGGACAACAAATCCTTAGGGTTTGTCTCATGTCTAGAAATGCATGACTCCACTAGTTGATAGCTCCCTTGTAGTCCATGTGGACAAGGTCATCTACATATCTACATGGTCCATGGTGTAGTGGCTTCATGATAAGATCATTAACTTATAATTGTAGTTAGCACGTGTGCTGACACTAACATGTTGCTAGCTAGTATGTCATCTGCAACCTTGTTTCTGTCAAATAGCCATAGCTTAGTCTTCTTTAGCTTTAAAAAAGCTTAAGCTTAAGCGTTAAAATTAAAAGTGAATGCTCTCTTAGAATGTGGTAGAGGACTAGTCTCATAGTAGCTACCAAAGTGCACGTGCACACACACACACACACACACACTCGCACACACACACACGCACACTACATATTATTAAGTTTCAGTTGAGAGAGAGAAAGATAACATATTATTAAGCTAAAGTACTTCTTAGCTAATTACGTATTACTAACTTAATAGTCAATTAGTTATTAAATTTATTTAGTTAATTAATTATTGTAATTGGGTTGTAACTACTTAGTGTATTAGTGTGACTAATTTGTTAGTGTACTATGTTTTAATAGTTAGTATATTGTGTTGCAATTACTTAATGTATTAGTATAACAAATTAGCTGCTATATTTGTACTTATAATCAATATACTTTGCTCGTGTGTTCCCTTCTCATCATTATAAGGTTCATTTTGGCAAATGCAACTGCAATCTTGATACACACAAGTTTTCATAAGGTCAAAATCTATCTTTTCCTTTTTATCTCATAATTGACAGTTAAGAAAAGTACATATCTTCTTGAAAGATGGGGGATTGGCACTATTCCCCCATAATTATAAAATAATGAACGGATTTCAGCTAGCTCTTTGACATACAACTTGTATAGCATGTTTGTGTTTTTCGGTGTTGCTATTGTGCTTTATGAAGTAATATGTTAAATTTTAACCAAAAAATTTAGTAAAATGTGAAAGCCACCACATGTTAGACTTTGATCGAGACTTTGATCGAGCAACTTTCTAGTTTTTGGTATGATCTTTTGCAAGGTACTCTTCATCAGCATAACATCTCGAGCTATACGACAAGTCTCTAGCCAAATTCGACTAGCTTCAAAAGCTTATGAGTGTTATTAATCTAATTCATACTTTAAAATAGAGGTTTCGTTTTGCTTAGGTATGGACACATTCAATTTAAGAAGATTAATATCAACCTTGCTACACTTGTCAACCTAATTTTTGCAATGCGATATATTATTTAGGTGCCAAGTCCCCCACAGGGATGAGGCACACAACAACTTGTCGGTCCCTATGATTCAGACACATCCAAAATGCACACACAGAGAGCTGGCATAAACGAGCAAGCCCTTCGAGTAGTTGGCAAAGCAAAGACACCAAGGCCCGTTACACATTGGGTGAAAAGCCCTACCCGCCCTTAAAACAATACATGGTTTTGTTTACACATTAAGTGCGGCCAAAAGAGCTATTGGCCCCTATGCCCTTTTTAAATAAAGTTGAGTGTTTCTTTCTTCCTTGGGTGCACACTTCACCCTTGGGCGGGGGATATCCCCCGTCCAAAATTATATGTCATGCGGATATTGCGGGCCCAATCCATTACGGACACATTAGCTGAACGCCCCTTCTTTTTGCACCTTGAATTGTGCGGGCATGCTTTTGTATTTAAGGGTTGGGCGTCTGCAGTCCTCTACACATTGGAGAAGATATGACCTATTGTTTACCTGCTAAACAAGTGAACTCCCCGCCCACTTTAGGACGGGGAGTTTCCCATGCCCACTTTGTAAAATGGCAGACAAGGGTGCACTTTTTACATTTGCAACCAATCAAAAAAGTTATAAGTTTATTTTTTTATTTTTTGTAAAATGTATTTATTTGATGTGTAAAAGTATGACGCTCATGTCCGTGCCCAGTTTCAAAAAGTGCCTGCCCACACTCTGGACGGAGGGGGCTGGCCGTCCATCACTTGGTGTGTAACCAGCCTCGATCCTTGTGGCAAAGCAAAGACACTCGAACTCAATCATGTCTGCATAGGCCTAAAAGTTTTTTCGGTGAGAAGAAATAGGCTTGGCCATGCAAGCCCCTGGCCTTTCTTCCACATTCACGCCCCGCCATAGCTGCCATAGCCCTTCCTTGTTCTCGAACGCATGCAGAAGTCGGCCTGCGCGTGCAAAGTTTCGCATCAGTAAGTCATATTTCCATGATGAGAAGCAAAAAACGAAGGTGCATTTTATCGTTTTGCGCGGGGGGATTCACGTGCATTTTCGTTCCAGTGGCTTCTTTGCAGGGAGACCCTGTGGCGGACTGGATTTTGGGGGAAGGAGGGGCCACCAAGGTCACAAGAATCAGCTCCGTCGGCGGTGGCTGCATCAATAATGCATCCCACTATCAAACGGATGCTGGATCTTTCTTTGTCAAAACCAACAGGCAAGCGGGGCCTCCTACAATCATCGTTTGTTGCTCTGATTATTGCAGGGTCTTTTCTCCTCGTGAAGAATGGCCACACTTCTGGTAGCATCTTCTTGCGGATTAAATGCACGGATTCATGAGCCTGGTTTTCGTATGGTATCACCTTGTTGTGACTGTGTGTAGGGAAGTATTCACCTGGTTAGATGATGTGCACGGTGAAGACAAGGGCTTCATTACTTGGTGGTTATTGATTGTCTAGCTTGATAGGAGTCTAGTAAACTCTTTTGCAGGTATATGAAGAAGCTATGCACCTAGGGACAGCCACAGGTTTCTGGGGAAGAGTATTACTCACCTACCCTTTGCTGGAGAGCCTAGTAGGCACATCCTGTGTATACAAAGATAAGATGTTGGAGAACAGGTGAGAAAAGATACAGGTGGACTGCTGTGGATCTTTGATGGAGCTGCTGTAGGGACAACCAAAATGGATGGGCAGCATGTTGGATGGGCGGGCATTGTGATATAGTAGGTTGGGGATGGGTTGTGTTCTCAATGTGATGAAAAGATAAATATAACATGCAGATGTTCAAATGTTCAGTCGGGTGCTGGTATATCCTGGAGTGATGGCCACTACGATGAGTGGTCGATCAGCTCCCATACAGTCTTTTAGGGCAGTTGGTCAGTTTGGGGTCAGCTATTTTCTGCTGCAGCCATTTTTATGATTATGTTATTACTTGTGCAGCCTATTTTTGTGGTCTAACCTAATTCTGGGATTGCTTCCTGCAGTTGTGTGGTTCAGTCAGTCAGTTTGAGATTCCTTGAGAGAGATACTGCCACACACTCTTCTACATATTCTGGGATTGCTTCCTGCAGTCGTGTGGTTCAGTCAGTCAGTTTGAGATTCCTTGAGAGAGATACTGCCACACACTCTTCTACATATTCTGCCTTCACTTATTCAGGAGTCTGCATTCACTGTCTGACTCTCTTTTTTTTTTTGTAATGAGTTGTTATATTACATCATGTCACAGCACAAAAGGAAAAATGTTCAAAGGTCAGGGCAGGGTCACTGAAGAGACTGCCCAACGCCAAGAAACTAAATCATTTCTGGTCTAGATATCAGCATGCTGGATAAGATCAAGCTGCACTGAAGAAGTCCTTTAAGCTTCGCCACATGACTCTGGACACCCAAGGCGGCACAAAAAATGAACACATTGCCAATGACCCAAATGTGCTAGCAACCCCAACATCAGAGAAATGTGAAACAAAGTCTTCATATGAGGCTGCACCGGACCATGGTATTTAGTCTTACCAAAGACCCAATCAAAAGGAGAGAGAGAGAGAGAGAGGGAGAGAGAGAGAGAGCTGTAGAGAGAGAGAGAGAGAGAGAGAGAGAGAGAGAGAGAGAGAGAGAGAGAGAGAGAGAGAGAGAGAGAGAGAGAGAATGGCGCCCGCTCGCGACCTGCCGCCTCGTCGTCGTCCGTGGTCTGGTCCCCCCCGCGTACAGACGGCATAGGCCGTCGCCTGCCCGCCATTCGTCTTGGAGGTTGGAGTCCCTGCCGTCGCCCGCCTGTATCGTCAGCGTTCGTTTCACGCGACTTGCTCCTCAGCGCCGTCCTGGTCCTTCACGGGTTCCCTTGCGCCATTTTCCTGATCACTCCCGCTGCCACGCCTGCAGACGCCCGTCTGCTTTCGTCCACGTTGCTGTCCGCAGGTCCGTCGCCCGCCCCTGACGCCCTGTCCACGGCCGCTGAGTCCCCCGCCCTGCGTTCGGACGGCCCATCGCCTGCGCCCCTCACCCGTCTGAGCTGTGACCTCTGCGCCTGCTTCTTGCCCCTTCGCCTTGTCAGTTAGGGTTTCGCTGCCGACGGATCCCTACCCTGCGCCCCAGCCTGTCCCGCTCTGCCGTTGAGATTGCCAGGCCTTTGTTTCGCCCTTCTGCCCTTGCACAGTGACAGGTAAAGCTCCGCTTTCATTAGCTGTCCTTGCAGAGTACACCCCTGGACAGCGCCTCTGTACAGAAAAGAGGGAGAGAGAGAGAGAGCGGGAGAGAGAGAGGGTCAGTCCTCCTTCGAGATCAGATCGTGATACACGATGGCTGGTTTGGAACTGGATTTCATAGACCAAACGGTGGCAGTACTTGGCCCGGATTCTGATGCTGAGGAACCTAAGGATATGGTTCCGTGCACCGAAGAGATGCCCCCTGGTCCCGACATCCAGTTTGCGGATAAACGTACCAAGCATACTTCGGAAGAGATAGGTGTTCATCAGGATCGTTCCTATGCTCAGGTTGCTTCGGATTCTGTGGACACTCAGGATGTTGACTGGGAGCATTTGCTGGAATTTGCCAACACTTTGCTTGGCGATTATGTTTAACATAATCAGAAAGTCTTTTCTGACTCTGCACCTGACGATGTTCTGGAAGCCACCGTGGACCCAAAAACTGTCCTACGCTCCTTTTCGGTGTTTTATGATTGCGTTGTGATACTCTTTTTCACTGGTCGAATTCCGCTGCTTTCCCGTATTCGCCAGTGTCTGCACAGTCTGCTACAAGGGGAATATGTTGAAGAGATTTTTGTTGGGTCCCGAGGTTTTTTTGAGGTCCTATTGAAATTGGAGACGCACCATGCTGCTCTCCTGTCTAAACTGCCTTTGTTTTTTGATCGCCGGTTGGTTCATGTGGTTTCATGGCGCCCAATGGCAGATTTTCAACGTCTGCTGCAACGTGAATGCCCTGTGTGGGTAGAAGTGGAAAATTGTCCGGCTGTTTATTGGCCACTATTGAAGGATGCTATGGCCGCTGTGGACACTGTTCTGGTCCCTTTCAGTCTCAGGGCTGTGAATCGCAACCGCTTGTGTATGTTATGGGACACTGCAAGAAAAAGGCCTGCTTAGTTACGCCTCAATTGCTCTGGCATGCATCCGTTACACTTTCGTTTGAAATGGGGCAATTTTGTAGGACATTGCTTTTCCTGTGGACAGTTGAGGTATTTTATGGCCGAATGCCCGGAACAGCAACACACTTCATATGTTGGCCATGTTGCGCCGCCCATGGAAGATATGGTGTGTGATGCTCCGTCCGGATACTTTCCACGAGCCCCAAGTTCTGTCCAAAGGTAAACAACAGGTTTCGAGTCTGGATTCCCGTGCCACTGATTGGGTGAAAGTACGTGCAAAAAAAGGCAACAGGGTTGTTCCTGGCATGGAGAATACTGTGCCTACTACCTCACAAGATTCCATGCGTACATATATGCGCAGGAAGGAAATGTTGTCTTCCGAGCGCTTTGCTCCTGCTATGGTTTCCTCTGCCCCCCGTCCTCAGCCCGCCAGGAAAATGTATTCGGATCATCCAAAGGGTCCACCTGCTAAGCTGGCTTTTGATACCAGAGGCAACGTCATTACCCCATGGGACCATCGTTATCCCCGTTCCAACCCTAAGCCAGCAGATATGCGGTCTACTTCCAAATCTGGTCCTCAGAACTCTTTTGCGGTGTTGGCGGATTTCTTGGACGAGGGAGTCCTGGACATTCTCGCCGACAAAGTCAAATCGAGGCAAGCTGTGCCTCGTACCTGATTCTATTTTGAATACACATGAAAATAGCCACGTGGAATGTGCGAGGAATTTGTTCTCGACACAAGCAACATGCCATGTGGACTGTATTGTATGAGAATCAGTGGGATGTCCTGTGCGCTGTTGAGCACAAGAGTCACGGTGAAGCCGGAAAAGTTGTGGATTGCCATGGCTTTCATTTGTTTTATGCAGGGACACAGGCCATGCATTATTCGGGTGTGCTCATGATTGTACATGACAAATATCAGCCTGTTCTTATTAAAAATGATGTTCATGGCCGCTTTTTGGTGATTGAAATTTTATTCGAAGGAGAAATCTTGTGGTTACTTGGCCTCTATGCTCCGAATGATTCGTTATCTCGTCGGGAGCTTTGGCAGACTTTGCAGACCTCCTTGTCACTTGGCAGACGGGGCTTCTTCATGGGGGATTTCAATATGTGTGTTGATTTTTCCCAGTCCACATCGGAGCATTCGGTAATGGATGCGCCAGAAAGTCGTATGTGGCATGAGTTGGCTCTTGCTGTTCTTAAGCAAGATCTCTGGTCCTGGCTACACCCATCTTCTACAGGGTTTACTTTCCATTCTGCCCAGTATGCAACAACGTGGTCGCGATTGGACCGTATATATATCATGCAGAATGATGATTTTCTTCCCAAGATGCTCGAAATAAAAGTGTTGCAGCAATATGCCTTGTCGGACCATTTCCCTCTGCTGCAGCTCGAGCTGCTTGCACAACCCATTGCACCTTTCAAGCAATTTCTAGAGAGACTCCCTTTGCGTTTCAACTCGTCTTACTTGAAGCGTGCAATCTTTCAGGGCTATATGCAGCAACTGATTGACTGATTCTTCTTGGACTTCTCCTCTCAGGGCACTGCGTCATTTGAAAGATTGCTCTCTAATGTGCAGCGGGTTGCTCGGCAATATGGGATCTATCATGCCTCTCTTTGTCGGCGGCGTCGCCAGGCAGCGGAGGACCTGCTGGTTTTGGTTCGTTCTCTGCTGGTGGACACTCCGGATGATGCATTTCTGCTCGCACTGGCCATGCGGGTGGCTGATCTTATTAAAGAGTTCCAGTTGAAATCATATCAGCAGGCCAAACTGCAACATCTGAAGGAGACTTTGCAAGATAGTGCATGTCAGACCCATAAGTTCTTTCGAGCTCTCCACGCCTCTCCTGCTCGAGAGAATATGACCAGACTTGAGGCTGCAGAAGGCCACCTTATCCTGGATCCGCAGACTATTGTGCATATGTGCAGGAATTATTTCCGTGACCTTCTCGGTTCCAGTTCTCCACCTTCAGCCCAAATTACTCAGGCCCGTTCGGTTTTTTATGACCTGGTCCGCAATCAGCTTCCGCAGGACGTGCAAGATACTATGGAGTCAGATATCTGTGAGGCAGAGGTTATGGAGGTCTTGTTACACTTGCCCAAGGATAAAAGTCCGGGTTGGGATGGTCTCACCAATGAGTTCTTTGAAGCTTTTGCTACCCAACTGGCAAAACCATTGCAGGCTTTGTTTCAGCAGGTGTGGGAAACGGGGATCATGCCTTCCTCATGGAAAGAAGGACTTATTAAACTGCTTCCAAAAGTTCCTTCGCCATCTAAGTTGACACAGGGGCGCCCAATTTCTTTGATGGGTTCAATGTACAAAATCTTTTCCAAAGTAATGGCGAATCGGCTCCATAAGCATCTCCCTGCCATTGTGCACCCTCTACAGTATGGTTTCATTAAGGGCCGAAATATTCTGCACAATGTATTGAATGCTCAACTGGCAATTGATTATACAAGGCATTCTAATCAGGAGGTAGTACTGATTCAACTGGACCTGGAAAAGGCTTTTGACTATCTGGACTGGTCTTTCGTCTGCTGAACTTATGTTTGCTATGGGCTTTGGTGCTCGGATGTCTCGTCTAATCTACACCATTAGTGCGGCGGCGTCTTCGCGAGTCATGATGAACGGAGGTGTTACTGAGCCATTTGTCCTTGCCTGCTTTGTCAGACAAGGTTGTCCTTTGAGCCCTCTATTCTTTGCCCTTGCGACACATCCAGTTCTTTCGATGTTATCTCATATGGCAACCTCTTCTCAGTTGGCCGGACTGTCGCTTCCTACAGGACAGCACTTCATTAGCCAATCCCTGGCAGATGATAGTTTTATGATTTTGCGTGCGGACAAGGATAACCTTCGAAAAGCATTGGATGTTTGGGGTCTCTTTGGTCAAGCGTCCGGCCTTCGTATCAATGCGCTCAAATCAGCCATTCTCAGCTGCACGGAGTCGGATTTGCAGTCCTTGGACTAGCAGGGTCTGGTTGTTCCTCGTGGCTCCATTGTTAGGCACCTTGGGTACCCTTTGGGTGTTGATGTTCCCCCAAACCAGCTTCTGCAGTGGATTTCTCAGAAAATGGTGGCTAAGTTTATGTATTGGAAGTCTCAAGCCTGGCCCTTCCATGTTCGCCTCAAAGTAGCCCAGACAATTATGTTGCCAATGCTCACATATTTCTTGCCATTGTTGCCCTGGACTACTACGACTCTGAATGCTCTTACTCAGTCTATTCGTTTCATGCTATGGAAGAAGGACTCATTGCATGCAGGTATTTCCTGGATCTCTTGGTCGCATGCGTGCACCCCCAAGCGTATGGGTGGCGGAGCTATTTTAGATGCCCAGACTCACATGCAGGCACTCCATTGGTCTCTTTTCCGCGCCATGTGCTTGGATCATCATCCATGGGTCGATATAGCCCGTTATTTCCTTGAGGGCCATGGGCTTCTGCATGGCAATACCCAAATCTGGAGTTCTTGGTGGCATGTTCTTAATGCTGATTCGCGGTTCTCCAGTTCTTCTTCGTCGCTGCTTACTCATTTGGTATGTTCTTGGAAACAGGTCCTCCAGAAGGCTCAGTGGCATCTAGCGGAGGATCGCTTAGCTACTAACTCTTTTCAATTGGAATTGCTGGCAGTTTCGCGTTTACTTTCATGGGAAGGTAAACATGAGCTTAGACCACAATTCAACCGGATGGCACGTTTGGGCTTGTCTTCAGTTGCGGATGCCACCCTGGCCAGTTGCAATGTGCTTATATCGTTTCGTACAGCTAGGAGGCTTTTCAGGATCCCTCGTGGATATAGGCCTTTATGGGAACAGCTTTTGAGGGTGCTCCAGAGCAGACAACCCTTTCCTGCCCTTGCTTCCGATCATCCCTGGCAGGATTGGGACCTACAAGGCCGGCTGAATTTAAGCAAAGCTTCTGCTAACCAAGTGTATCATCTTCTGATTAAAGATCATCAATGGCTAGTTACTAAAGCGAATGCTTTATGGGGATTGCGTAAATCCCGGTCATGGTGGAGGGCAATTGTGATGGAGGGCTGGTTGAACAAGACACCCTTCAAATATAAAGTCTTTCTTTGGAGAGTGATGATTGTGGTCTTCCGCTTGCTTCAGCTCTTTCCAAGCGACGAATCTCCAATGGCAACTGTTTCTTTTGCACCACTACTGTGGAATCCGCCCGCCACTGATTTATTTCTTGCCCCATCGCTAAGAAAGTCTGGTTATTTTTGTCGGCTGTTTGGCAAGGGGTGGTTGGTTTCACCCTACGCCCCTTTGATTGGGTTTTTGGGCAGCCCAAATACCCCACTCCGGCACAGCCACATATGAAGCTCATGTATCATTTTCTTCGATATTGGGGCTGTTGGCATAACTGGACCATTCGGAATGCTTTTCTTTTTGACTCCGCCTATAATGTTCAGCGGTATATTGCGAGGCTTAAGGGCCTCTTGTATTGGCAATTAGATCTTCTCCAGCATTCTGATTTGCTCTCTAGGGAGGACTTACGTCCGTGGCATATGGCAATTTCCTCTGCGTCTTTGCCATGACGTTGTAACTTGTAGTACTTAGAACCTCTTCACATGATGGCTTAGATTGTCGTCATGTATCTTGTAATCAAGTAATCTTGTATTTTTTTTGTAATTAATACAATTATCTTTTACGAAAAAAGAGAGAGAGAGAGAGATCGCTATTAATGTCCTTTCAAGGTCAAAGTTGACCTATAGGACAAATTAGATAGTTCATTACATTCCACTTTGGGTATTAGTGTCATGCAGGCACATTAAAGAGGAAAAAAGAAATAAACTCTAAGCTCTTATGATCATAAGAGCTTTAATTACAATATTGAGTTCCATAACGATAGCTAAATTTCATTACAAGGCACATTTACTTGTGGGGAGGTGGGGAGATGGGGTGTGGAAATTCTTGATTACTGCTTTTCCTCTTCAATATACTGCCCATTTTCCATTCTTTCTTGCCTCTCTAACTTTGGCTAGTTCTGCTAGTCATTTTTTGAGTTGGAGTGGTGTCGGCTCATTGGCAATCCACATTCTTGTCCCTTGTAGGGACTTAGTATACCTTCTTTGTCATATCCATGTACCTAACTTTTGCTGTGTACCTTTTGGGGTAATATTGATAGCCGTATCTGAGAGAGAGAGAGAGAGAGAGAGAGAGAGAGACCACCTACTAGCAATGTAAACAAATAGTGTTTCTCTTGGGGCTTCACAGTGTATCCTTTCTTTCTAATGCAGAAGTATAGGCCCAGGCATGTTTGAAGCTGAGGCAGCTGGACTCAAGGCAATGCATGCTACACAAACAATAAGAGTTCCAAAACCTTTCAAGGTAAGCAGAACTTTTAGTTTTCTCAATCCATAAGGTTCCAATGTGATGGTAAAGGCTGATTGTTGAGTTTGTGTTTCAGGCAGGACCTTTGCCTGGGAGAGGCTCTTACATCATCATGGAATACATTGAGTTTGGTTCTTCAAGAGGTCAGGTATACTTTATTTTTGTACTGCTCCTTTGTAAATATCTGAGAAACTTTTTTTGTACAGCTGGCAGTACGCCATCGTAGGCATGAATCTCTTGTTTTGCTGCTTGATCCCCAATGTCCCATTGCAGGCAGCTCTTGGAAGGAAATTGGGTGAGATGCACAAGGTTGGAACATCTGAAAACGGTTTTGGATTCCCAATGGACAACACCATTGGCAGGTACTGCAATACTCCATACGTTCCAAGTTGTGATGTTTTGATTTATTGGACTTCTTGGTGACCGTATGCAGTTCAAGTAACTCAAAGGCCTACAGAGTACCCTTGAAATCAGACTGCCATTAGTCACAGCTCATTGATAAGAAACTAACTACTGTTGGCAGTACACCTCAACAGAATCCTTGGACAGATGACTGGATCGCATTTTATGGTGAACATAGGCTAGGCTATCAGCTTAAGCTTGCACAGCAGCAGTACCGGGATAATGATGTATATGTAAAAGGTGAAATGCTGTATTCAATTTATCTATTATGATTAAAATTAGTGTGACATGATTTAATTCCTTGCGACTCCTAACAGGCCAAAAGTTGATTCAGCATATGGGCATTCTTTTCAAGGATATAAAGGTACAGCCAAGTCTCCTTCATGGAGATCTTTGGAGTGGCAATGTAGCAGCTGACAAGGATGGGAACCCAGTGATTCTTGATCCTGCTTGCTACTGTAAGGCCCTTGTAACCATTTTCAAGTATAAAAGGATGCATTTATGGGCACTATTAAGAAAGTTTGTGCATCCTTGCTACCCATGAAAGGACCTTTTATGTGGTTTAGCATGAGACATGAAGCACCCCAACTTTCATCACTTACTAGAGGGATATGAAGTCATGTTTTCATGATAGTATTCTTCAAAAGAAGATCTATGTGGAGCAGTCACCGAGTTTTAGTGTCCCAGGATCAGAGGGTCATGTTTAGCGCTTGGGGAAGGGCTTCTATGGGTTGAAACAGGCACATGAGCTTGGTAACAATGGATTGGCTGATTCTTTCTTTAGAACTGGCTTCTGTAGGCCAGATTATGGCTTCCATCGCTACTACAGATTGACTGATGGATTGGTGACATGCTATCCTTTATGTGGATGACTTGATCATTAAAGGGAGTCATAGTGAGGACATTGCTCATAGGTGAGGTGCTGAACAGTGAGTTTGAGATGACAGCTATTGGGCTCCTCCATTTCTTCCTTGGGCTCAATAATGCCAAAGATGGACTGAGTCAATGAGGGTCGGTAATAGCTCTGTCCAATGGTGGTTACATAGGTCAGTTTGCTCTTTTTAAAAGGTAGTTTATGGCCAGTGTCCTTGTTTTTGGGCCCATCCATGTCTTTGGGCCTTGGACACAGTTTGCACGTGCCTGCCTGTTTATATTTGGGCAACTATCGCATTTTCCATGTCTTCATTCCATCTCCTGCCTTAGTCATTGTCACTCCCAGTATCCCCACTGCAGCTACACACTTGCACATGCAGGGCACTTCTTTATCATCAGTCTGAGTTCCTTATCACCTTCATCAGGCAGGTATGAGAACACAGGACTGAATGCTTCACATGCTTACAAGATTCAGGATTTGCTACAGGGTGGTGGCCATACAATGGATTGCTGGATGGCTATATTGATGTGGTGCATGACCAAGAGCTTTCAATTGGTGCTCTGCTTTTGCATTTTTTGACAAAAAAAGGAGGATCATTTTGTATAAAATGGTCTGCTTTAGATTTCTTTACTTTTCAATTTTGTATTACACATATTAACCAACTGGTTTCATGCACATTATGCAGATGGACACAATGAAGCTGAATTTGGGATGTCATGGTGTGCTGGTTTCGGTTCATCTTTCTACAATGCATACTTTGAAGTGAGTACATCTGCCTTAATGAGTGTTTTTGGGTTGAACACATACTCATCTTTGGAGTTCTAACTGTAGACGCTTTCCATTGTGGTATAAGGATTAGTACCATTTGTATTTCAGACTAAAAGTGTGCTACATGGCTTTACAAAAGATGCAATTTCTACAATCATAAGACCAAATGGATATGCTTGTTTATAAGAATACTAAAATGTATATTACATTATGTATACTACTGTAGTAAAGTTTGAGGTGCCATAGTAGAGAGGTGAGAGATCAGCAATGACAATGCACTATTTTAATAGCTATGAGCGTAAGGAAACCTGCTTAATTGAAACAAACTAAAAGAGATGTCACATGGAACTTGTTTATAGGTCTTATTGAGGCATGTGGCCAGGACATCACAGATTGAGCATGACGTAAGTGTACTCTTACTTAATGAGGCAGGACAAATATTATAGCAATATCTCAGTCCTTGGACCTGGTCATGCTTGGAGTTAGGTCTCATTTGCCTAGAGACCGATTGCCATCCCTCTTGTGGCTGTCACCAAGTCACCAACATCAGACTATTATGACCCATACTGCTGCCTGCTCACCTCTAGCATCTTCTAGTGGCTTGCTTTTTGGCTTCCTCAGCCTTCTCCTCTGCTGGTTGTCATCTCCTGCGGCTGTGCTTCTGTGCTGGACTGCTTCATGTTGACGGATCTGCTATGTTTTGCCACTGTCCAGCATCTCTTAGCCTCAACGTCCCTCTGCACATTAGGAATTGCTGTGGTTTGGCTTGCCTCTAGCCAGCATAGCTGCATGACATTTTCTTCACCATCATCTAGCATCAGTCGCTTGCTACACTTGGGATCCACTCCAGAGGACAACATTTTGACACTCTCCTTTAGCTTGTATCCCACGAGAGACAATGGCTGTTGGACATCCCTCGGCACCTTGAGCATCTAGCATACTACATCTTATATACTCAGTTCGTTCATCAAGTGTTCACCATTTCCCTTTCTTCTTCATTTGTGTTGTGTCTGAGTTCATCGTGTTAGTCCTGTACACTCCTTGTGTTTTCTCTTCAAACCATATCGTTTCCTCACTTGATATCAGAGCTGATGCTCTTCAAAAGAGAGCCAGGTTTGCACAAGTGACACAAATTAACTCTGATGTCTCAGCCATGTTCAACGTGATAGCACCTAGTGTCCCACCTTGCTTCTCCTTTGTTAGCATGTTGTGTATCATGCTATGATCTCCTAGTCATGAGCTCCATCATTCATGTGTGCATTTGTCATGCCCAACATTCACATGCATTTCCAGCCCAGTTTGTGGTCGTTACTACCCATTTTGATGGTGCACCTCCAGCCTACCATGTGGCAGCCAGGTGGACCAGATTTTTACCATATTTTGCGGTAGTCTTCAGGCGGCCAAATTTATGGCAGCAGGTTGGCCAGATTTAGGCGGCCTGCATATTTATGCTGCTGCTGTTTTTGCTGTCCATCATCTGTAGTTATTAGACACCTTCATTCTCTCTCTCATTGATCGCATTGTTTGTCTCTTCTACCACATTCCAGTGCCCTCACTGACACAATCCAACATGTAGGTGGGGATAGTACAAGCCTTGTACTCAGCTTGAGATCAATGCAGGTATGTTTCTTCTTTCATTGTGCTCACTTCGTCTATGTGTTCCCGTCAACTTCTCCATTTGAGGTGGACCTTTTGGCTTAGGGCTAGAGCCTTCCCTTCACTTTGTTTGATACCATTTTTCATTATGAGAGGGAGTGTTGGGCTACCTAAAATTTCCTTCTAATTTATCGAATATCTTTCTAGTATTTTTGTAGCTCATAAAACAACCCCTTGCTTTTTGAACGAGATGGGAGACTTCTTCTAGCTTTAGAATCTTCTATATAGAGGGATTCAATGTGCATTCCCACTTTCATCCCCGAACCCTAAATTCTCACATTGTGCTAGCACTCTATCCTCATCACTTTTCCTCTCCACTGGCTGCTCTTCATTGGTAGGCTACTGCCCATTCTGCAGGAGCTGTTGACTGCCCCTGGAGTTGTGGCACATCAGCCAGTGCTGCTGCCAGCCTGTTTGGGGTTCCTCCCAGCCATCCAATGGTGCCATCCAGCCACTAGTGGTGTCATTTTTTCTGCCACCAGCCGCCAACTGCTGTGGTCCTGCCCTATGAGGACCATTTGCTGCTGGCATTTTGGTTCTTAGCCTGCTTCATCTTCTTCGAATTACTGTTGTTAGTCATGTCCCCATCCTAGAGGCTGTGTTTTGGTTCTAGACTGCTGTCCAGCAGCAGTTTCCAACTCTTAATTCTTCTTTAGTGCAATGCTGCGATAGTAGCATGGTTTTGAATAAAATATACGATAGGCCTCCTAGGGCATTTTATAATAGGGCTGGCTGCTGGTCCACAGAATAATTCTGTCACCAATGAGGCTGTGCTTGCAGACTTGGACTGTCATGATGATATGTTGATTTGCAGGTACCTTGGGTTGTGAGATTCATCTTATTTAGCATGACTTGTTGCAATGGTGAGGCCACATGAATAATTGATAGTAATTCCATACTTCGCAGCCTATAGGTGAATTTCTGCAACAGTTTCTGCAATTACAATTATTTTGGCTACCAGCTGCTCCACACTCCACTAAAGATTATCATCAGGATGTACACTACTGTGTTTGGTTGTGCTAGCCCTAAGGACTGCTGTGTTTTGACATAGGGCTCGCTGCCCTGCTGTCTTCAGCCTCAGGACCATCCTCATACGATAGGCTTCCTAGGGCATTTTATAATAGGGCTGGGCTGGTTGCTGGTCTGCAGAATAGTTCTGTCACTAATGAAGCTGTGCTTGCAGACTTGGACTGCCATGATGATATGTTGGTTTGCAGGCACCTTGGGTTGTGAGATTCATCTTAGTTAGCATGACTTCTTGCAATCGTGAGGCCACATGAATAACTGATAGTAATTTCATACTTCACAACCTTAGGTATATTTCTGCTACAGTTTTTGCAATTACTATTATTTTGGTAGTCAAAAAACTTCACTGGTTATCTTCAATGCATAAGAGCATGTTCTATCATGACTTGAACATTTGAAGTGCAATAGCTCACTGAAAACACAAATTATCAACTCAGATCCCATCTGTGATGTGTCCGAGTCCTAAGTACCAGGCCATGATGTTGATAGCCTCTTGAAAGATGATTGCCAGTGTTTAGACCGCTACTAACACAAATTTGTGGGTTTCAGGTAATACCAAAGCAGCCAGGGTTCGAGCAACGCTCAGATTTGTACAAATTATATCACTATTTAAACCATTACAACATGTTTGGCTCTGGATATCGATCTTCTTGTGTTACCATTCTTGACAGATACATGCACCTTCTAGCAGTTTAGAACTGCTTTTGTCTGAATCGAGCCAAAGATGTTTGGAATATGTCATTGGGATGGCAAAAAACCTTTCCTTCAAGCTTGTAAAGTGCTATGATTTCATTGAATTATGATATGTTCGTACATGCGAGGCACGCAGCCACAGAGAAAAAAAGTTCCTGTTTCTGCTGGATGTAGATAAGATTACATATTTGAAGACAGCCTTGCAATGTCGATTTTGGATTTGCATGCGTATGTGACAATATCTTCACCCAAGAAATAAAATGACGAGAAAGCATATTAACATGCTTCGGCTGATTCGAGGCTCGACTGATTGTTTAAATATGGCACTCCTCCATTCTCATTAATTCCAATCTCTTAGACATGAATTACAGCCAAAAGGGCATGTTATACTGGCTCCTTATTAAATGTTTTGTGCACTAGGAGGTTTCCGAGGTTACTTTATCTATGGACTCAAAACATTTGCCATCAAGCCTAGAAGGTGGCTCCGAGGTGACCGCCGCCATTAGGTTGACCACCTTCCAGTAACTCTCATCTAGTTGTCCTCGATCACCAAAGTGGTCTCTTAGGTTCTCTTAGGCCAAAGAGGAACTTTTGCTTATTTGGGCAAGGGAGCAACGAGAATCCTAATGAATGTATAAGGCTCCTTAAAGAAGAGCTCTTAGTTGTCCTAGGATCCCTTTAGTCTGAATTTTGGCTTTATAAACTATTCTACAAGAAACTTAGTACTCAAGCCTAGGGCCTCGTTGTATCTTTAGATGTTGTAACCATCTTTTTACCAATATATTCCTCGCATTACAAAAACACTAGAAGGTGGCACAGACTGCATCATACTCTTGGCATGGTTTTATTGCTAAAGAGCTTGGGATGTGCTTGCAATGCTTTAGCTTCTCAAAAAATGAACATTTGTAGCATGGGATGGCCCTAGGTTTGAATTCCTTCAATTGTTTTGGTGTGGCTTGGAGAAAGTTTTGTTGTGCATGATTAACCATTCGTGCTTCATGGAAATACGAGCTTGTGTGTATCTTATTTAAGAGATCCTTGCTTGTTTGTGCCTAGTGTCTCTTTGAACCTGTACAATGGAAGCTAATGATAAATCATACATTTAGAGTCTACAAGGAATGTGTTTGACAACTATAATTAATTGGATAAGGATAATTTGATCGGTAAATGTTGGAGGACAATTTGAAAATTGTTTTTACACTTGATTAGAAATCTAGTTTAAAAGGCTATCTTGGTTTGTGCTTATTACTATAATTAGTTCAACTATTTACATGAATGACAATCGGTTGGCACATATTCATGCATTACAGATATCTTTGTTGGAATATGAGGAAGTACTCAACTTGTTTCCAAACCATTCTCCCCTTTACCTTTAGAATTTATTTGATCAATTAACAATCTAGTCATAAACCATTGAATTGTTATGTGACACAAACATATATATTTATGGAATAAATAAAAAATATCAAATATTTCTCCTACATACATTGTTATGAATTGGGTAGATTAGAAGATCAAATTTATGCAAGCAAGGGAGCCATTTTCTTATGCATCTTAATAAGATGTGAATGGATTTTGTATTAATTGAGTATTAAGGCTTACATCAAACTTGTCATTACAGGATCTCCAAGCGCTAAACTATCAACTCAACTAGTGGTCCCATTACAATGTCCGCCTTTGTGACCAAGCAAGTGGGAACCATAATCACCTTTTACAATATACAAGGTGCCTTCATTGTTGCTCATGAGAATCGAACCTATGACCTTCATTTTAACACACCATCTCACTATCACTTGAGCTAGTAGGCTTGGCTTGTGCATTGCAAATGCTTCTTCCATACTTATGATGTTTAATATCAATCAGTACCTTGGTTGTTAAGTTAATAACACCTAGAATGCTAGGTAACTTCATGGGGCACATGGTCAAGTAAACTACAAGCCCTTTTGTTGTTATTGAAGAGTCGAGGAATCTTTAATGGATAATCTCTCAATAGTGGCATGAAGTTAAATGAAAGCCTTGTAAGACAAAATATTACTAAATTAGTGGAAAAGAGAAACCTTGCTCAAAGCTTTCTATGATTAGTGATGAAAGGGATGCAACATTTTGTTTTATTATGTGTGGCCAAATCAACCCCATTCAAGGAACCAAAATGGAGATTAGAATATTGATTAGTGAATGCTTTTCTAAACCTACCCCTATCCCAAAGACAATGGATCCACACCTTATATCTAGTGTTTCATTCGACACGTTGATAATTAAGGCCTATGTTTACAAACCTGTCACAAGTAGTAATATTTAGGAAAGTGAAGACATTCAATATGCCTATGCATCAATGCAAGCTTGTGTCCCAAGTATGTTAATGCCACCCACAAGCTAGAAATCTCATTGTGTGCGTACTTGACTTGTTAAATACCCATGTCCCATGTAAACTAGTCATAAGTAGTAATATTTAGGAAAGTGAAGATGTTCAATATGCCTATGCATCAATGCAAGATTGTGTCACCAAGTATGTTTAATGCCACCCACAAGCTAGAAAATTCATTGTGTGCATACTTGACTTATTAAATACGCATGTCCCAAGCCTTTTTATTTACCTCTAATTATCATTGCTAACAACAATCTCAAATGATGGATAATTGGGAAAAGCTAAAACCATTGAGATGATCTTTATGTGACTAACACATGTAGTTATGGTCAAGAGTATTAAGAAAGGAGACGCTTTATAAGTGTCATGCTTCTATAGAAGAATTTCAATATTTCATGAATGTAGCAAAGGAGTAATGCTATTAGGAAGCACTTGCCCTCTAGTAAGCAAAACTTGCATTTGTGCCTAGTTCTAGAACTAGCCTAATTAGGCTACCTTAATAGTAACAACCAATGCAAGTTGGTTAGATCACAAGATAATTGATGCTTAATCTAGAACTCCAATAGGTGTCTTGAAGACCGATGCTAGTAACAACCACATTGAGACTATCTACTAAAGTTCGTACCATAAGAGCAAGTTCAATTAAGCCTCTACAACACCCCCCTCCCAAAAGAAAGGAAAAGGAAAATCATCCCCCCTTTCAATCATATTGCACTTCAAATCTAACAACAACATATTGAATACCACAAGTGAGGCGCCAAAACCCATAACAAGTATTTTAAATGTGACATAGCATTGATCTAGTAAGATATGTAGTGACAACACCTCTATTGCAAATTCTAAATATATAAGGGGATTTTTCTTTTAGACTAGCAACACCAATACATTCACCACTTCCAATGCTACTGATGCTAGTTTCATGGATTATCCTCTCAAGTTTCCACATCAACTTAGTAGACAAATGCTTGAAAGAATGTGCAAGCATTGTGTATTGCAATCACAAACTAGATTGTAAGTGTAGAAGTCCATGAGAGGAAGAACCAAAAGCACTCATACAACAAAGTTGATTAACACATTCCAAGGTTGAGGGTGACCCCTCCCTTACCGTGAACAATGTGAATTGATTGTGACACCATCAATGATGTTGATGATGGTACTAAGAAATGATCATTTAGTTTAAACCTATAAGAAAAAATAGTTAGTGTTATCACTCATCTCTACTAGTCCTAGACAAGAAGATCTTAGTAAAAGACCTAGTAAGACTATGTTAACCTCAGCACAAAAAAGTGGAACAAGTGGAAAAGCGTAAGTCGGGAGCTGAAAGAGGCAGCCTAGAAGGAAATCGGACTTGGAAGAGCCCAAAAGCACAGGCATGGCCACAAGAAGTCCAAGGCGTAGCCACCGAAGCCCAAAAAGTGCTAAAAAAGAGAAGACATAGCTCTGAATGTAAAGGCACAGCCAAAATCCTTGTAAAATAGCACCAGGCTACCTCGTGTGCAAATTGTAAAGGTAGATGGGTGGTAGAAATGAAGCTAGGAAGATAGGAGGACAATAGGAAAGAGAGCCGGTCATGTAAAAAAGGGGATGACTACCCAAGAGGGAAGAGGGCATGTATAAAAGGTAAAAAGTTAATGGAAAGCTTATTCTTTGGTGTGTGGCAAAAGCTCTTCTTCTTCTTTTTCTTCTTCTTCTTGCCTTCTTGCTTGTGCTTGAGTGAGGGAGTGTGAGTGAGTGAGTGAGTGAGTGAGGTTGAGGGACCGGGGTGGAGAAGCTCCCACCATCTCCTCTCTTCTTCTTCTTCTTCTTCTCTTGCGCGGCTATGGAGGATGGCGCTTGAAGGAGAGGGATTGAGGTTGCTTGAGCTCACATCACAAATTGTGGAGCTACCGGTGTGCACAAGAGAGGACGGTACTCAATCAAGCATATCGAGGTAAGCTCACTACACTCATAGAGAGGGATAGCACATCGGCTATGTGAGAGGTAGCCATTAGTGCTTGGCTTGAAACGCTTGAAAGAATAAGTGATCCGTGGGTCTTGGCGATTGAGCGTAAGCTCCCATCATTTTGGTTCCATTGCTGAGACCAACGGATTCGAGCCTTGAGCACTTGCGTGCTTCGAATCAAGCATTGAAGTAGGGTTTCACCCCCGAACCAATGCTTGATATAGGTGGGAGATTTAGGCGCTTTGATCTTCAAAACAAGTAAGTGTTTGGAGTCTTTTTATGAGGAGACAAGTACATTACTTCAGCCCAGGGATTACTTTGTGATTTTTGGCTGCATTTAGGTAGATTAGGACCAAGAACTTGCAAGGAAATAGTAGGGTTTCGTTGTTGTGAAATAGGTAGAACAAGGAGAAAAAAGAGGGAAAAAATGAGTTTTGGGGTTTAATGTATGCAAGACATGGAGTTGGAAGGTTAAAGATGGCTAGATAGGACCCTACAAGCCCAAAATCAATAGGGAGAGCTCATTTTTGCACAACATGAGAGAGAGAGCTTGAGAGAGAGAGAGAGAGAGAGAGAGAGAGAGAGCTGCAAGTATAGAATGAATCGAGTGTGTTGATTTCAAGTCCATCTTCCATTTCAAGTACTTCCATGCCTTCCTTGTACTCTATTTGCTTGTTTTGGAAGATTACAGGTTATGGCATAAACCCTAGGGACCCCTAGCATCGATCACGCCAGCATCTGCGTTTGCACCCGCCACAATCAAATCACCCCGTCAGTGTCTGACCCTAGGAGTCAGACCAGTTAGACTGTCCGACTGGTAGAATCGGATCATCCAAATCGAACCATCCGAATCAGACCAGTGAACGGCTTTCTGTCCAATTAGACACCCCATTCGGACCACCTTTTTGTCCAGTGTTGGACAACCCCCAATGGGACTAAACTTAGGAATCGGACCACCTTAGTCCAATCGGATTGCCATCCTATTGAACACACCCAATCGGACTCAGACCATCTAACTCCCAAAGTCAGACCACCCAGAATCAGATCGTCCAATTCTGGGAATCAGACCAACTAGGCAGAACATAAAAACAATGACAAATCACCCAACCCTCTAACCAGAACCAACTAAACCAGACCCTAGAACCCCCCAGATAAACAATCCGACTTATAGAAGCTGAGAACATGGAAAATTGTGACCTATGGCCTAGAGGCAACCTCTAGTAGCCTAGTCGAGAGTCCAACCCCACTTAGAGTTGAAACCAACTCATAGATCCCAATTCCACCCTGACCAAGCAACAGAGAAGAGCAGTAAAGACCCTAGGCAATTCTTAGGAACAGCTAGAGAACGCGCTTAGAGCCACATTAGGTTGTGAATGAAAAGGGGAATAGCGTGAGCTACATTTTCCATTCTGCATTTGCACCCCATATTGATTTTATCACTTGAAGTGCACTGAAAAACTGAAAGCCTGATTTTGCACCATCCACTAAAGAGCACCACATAGCGAGTGTGAATAATTTGAGAATTGGTTGCAATAAGAAGGAGCACACCCAAATTAATAAGCTAAAGGAACCCATGAGTAGGAGAAGACCCGAGACATAGGCAGGTGCCAAAGAGCCCCAATTCTAGGACCTTCGAAGACAACAAAAGACACAAAGCTACCGGATTTAATCGGGCTAATTGGCAATCTCGTGGAGCTTGAAGTTGCCAATATGTCACAAGCTAGTGCAAATCAAGGAGACAACCAGTTGGACTTGGGAGAATTCCCAGTCGAAATCCAACATATGGTAGGACAATACGACGCATTAGCCAATACAATGCACCACGGTAGGGCAACAAAGGAGATCATCGCAAACCTTGAGGAGGAGAGAAGATTAGTTAGGAAGGTGCTACAAAGCATAGTGACCTATAGCCATGAGAAAAGGGCTAGGAAGCTGCAGCAGGATGTGGGAGCTTTCGCTCAACCGCCTAGACCCTTGGACCGCTTATTGTTTCAAGCGTTCCAAGCCGAGCACTAATGGCTACCTCTCACATAGCCAACGAGCCATCCATATCTACAGGTGTAGTGAGCTTACCTCCATGCCGATCGAGTTACCTCCTCTCCCGCGCACTCCGGTAGCTCCACAATCCAAGTGCAAGCTTCAAGCAAGCTCCATCCTTAAGCTCCACGCTCCAAGATCCATTGCCGCAAGCAACACAATAGAAGAGAAGAGAATAGAAGAAGAGAGGAGAAGATGAAGAGCTTCTCCTTCCCAGTCCCTCACCCTCACACACTCACTCCCTCACACTCTCACACTCCCTCTCTCAAACACAAGCCCAAGCAAGCAAGAACAAGAAGAAGAAGAAGAAGAAGAGATCCGCTTTTGGCCACACACAAGAATGAGCTTCTCATTCAATTTTCAACTTTATATACAAAACCCTAAATCCCTTTTGGGCGGTCATCCCCTTATCCCCTTTTTTACATGGCCGGTCGTGGCCTAGGCCCTTTTTCCCATTGTCACTCTATCTTCCTAGCTTCCTTTCCACCGCCCGTCTACATTTACAAATTGCACGGGTGAGAGCCCGGCGCTCCTTGAATTAAACCATGATGCGCTTGCGCTCTTTTACAAAAGTATTGACTTGCGCACCTTTCTCCCTTATTTAGGACTTTTCTCCTTGTGTGTCTTTGTCTTCCATTTCACTTTGCCTTGGCCTTTGTCTTCTACTTTAGCTTTTTCGGATTTTCCACCTTTGTTCATTTGAGGGTTAACACAGGATATAGAAGTTCGAGAAGCACGCACGCCCTCGCTCTAGCTAGTAGGACAAGACCTAACACAGAGAGGGAGTGAGCGCTGGAAGCTAGCCTAATGTTGAGCGATCTTGTTACCAAGTGACTCATAAACAATACAGCCGCCAAGCAAAGCACAGTAGCACTAGAGACGCATGACTTAAAAACCTGTCATGTAGCTGGATTCTCATGACAAGTGAGAAAAAACTTGAGAACAGAAATCCTAAAAATAACACACAGTCCGAGTATGAGGATTTCGATGGTGAGTATAAAGACTACAGTTCCATCAATGAGAAGCAAAGAGAAAGTGGAGATCATAGAATATGACATGGATGAAAGAGTGATTGAGCAAATCAGAGGAGACACTAAACCCCAAGAGGTCAACACGTTTAAAGTGAACAAAGGAGTTGCTAAGGTAGATTGCAATTGAGCTTGGCTAGAATGCCTAGACCTGGTAGATTATGAGCAAGCAGGATTAGTTCAGCCTCGCACCACATCATTATTTGGAGTGGAGTTAGCCTCAAAGTTGCGAGCACTATGGGAGACAACATCTTCCAGTGAGAATGGTGAGTACAACTCCGAGTCAGAGGTGAGCTTTGATTTTGATTCTGAAGAAATGCCTCGACCACCTAGGTCCAAATGCACCAAGAGGGACCTCCTAGTCCACCTAAGGAACAAGAGTTTAAAGGAGGAGAGAAGGAGACAGTCAAAGTCTTCAAAAGCTAAGCAATAGAAGAAACCCCATGACCTGCCAAGTGCTTCATAAAGTTCAAGAAGGGTGATTGAATAGTGGTGTTATTAGGAGCCAAGCAAAAGGGACAGGCAAGTGAACCCATTGAAGGACCAGCCAAAGTTAAGGAAGTCAACTTGGTGAGGAAAGAGGACAAGCCTCGACCCGTGTACATAGCAAATGATCTAACTAAGGAGGAGGAGAATGATCTCATAAATCTCTTAAGATAATTCTCCAATGTGTTTGCATGGTCCTTAGATGAGCTAGAAGGAATAGATCCAAGTATCGTGACTCATAACATTAATATGACCCCTAATGCAATACTAGTTAAGCAATGACCATATGTGGTGATGAATCCTAAGCATGCACATGCAGTAAAGAAAGAGATTGACAAGCTATTGAAGGTAGGATTCATTTACAAGATAGAGCACATAGACTCAGGGTCACCTATAGTCATAGTCATGAAAAAGAATGGAAAGATTCGAGAGTGTGTAAACTATAAGAAGATCAATGCAACCACAAAGAGAGACATCTACCCATTACCATACACTTAGCACATGCTAGAAAGAGTGGCAGGAAAGAAAGCCTATAGTTTTTTGGATGGCTTCTTTGGCTATAACCAAGTGCAAGTCCATTCGGATGACAGGCACAAGATGGCATTCACCACCAAATGGGGGGTGTTTGCCTACATAGTCATGCCATTTGGCCTAACCAATACCCCTACTACCTTCAAGTGCCTCATGTGTGCCATCTTCAAGGACATGCTCAAAAAATGGTTGGAAGTATTCGTCGATGACTTGTGCATCCACACCAACTGGGAAGAGCACTTGGAAAAGTTACAAATAGTATTTGAACTGTGTGGGCAATACAATCTCTCACCAAACCCCTTAAAGTGTTAGTTTTGGATGAAGCACGGTTGTATTTTAGGGCATGTTGTGTTGAGGAATGGGATAGCCACAAACTCCTTGATAGTCAAGGTGATTGTAGACCTTCCCCCTTCGACCACTTCAAGGGAGCTCAATGCTTTATTTAGGCCACACAAGATACTACTAGCGATTTGTACTGAACTATGCATTGATCACAAGACCTTTGTACAAGCAATTGATAGTATTTGAGTGGATTGAAGAATGTTAGCAACCCTATGAAAGGCTTAAACAGGCTCTAACTTCAACTTCTATCCTAAGAGCCCTAGAATGGTCAATGACCTTCCATGTGCCTATTGATGCCTCAAAGTTTGCCGTGGGGGCAATGTTGTGCCAACTTGGTGAGCATAACCTTGACTATCCAGTGAGTTTTGCTATAGCAGACAACTCACTGATACTGAAATGAACTACTCCACAACAGAGAGGGAAGGATTAGCCATGGTGTTCACTGTAAAGAAGTTTAGACACTATCTTCTAGTGACACCCTTTACCTTTTTTATGGATCATCAACCATTTCTTTATCTTATGAATAAACCTTGCATAATAGGATGCATTGCTCGATGGTTACTTCTACTTTTGGAATTTGACTTCTTTGTGGTGGTGTGCAAAGGTAAACAACACTATATGGCAAACCACATGTCCCACATACCCACAAGTGAAGCAGCTGGACAAGGCATCATTGATGACCTACCTGATGCACATCTTTTTAGAATGTCCTGTGTGAATGAGATTTTTTTAGAGCAGACCTCACATTGTATTGGGAAAATGATATAGTCCACATCCTAGATAATAGATTACTCTAGCAACCCATAGAAAAAGCTAGGTTAAAAAGATTGATCTTGAAGATCCAACTTTATTAATTGATTGTTGATCAATTGTATCGGTTAGGACAGGATGGACTCTTAAAGATATGTGTTTGAGAACATGAAATGCACGATGTGCTCACGAAAGCACGTGGCAAGATTGTTGGAGAACATTTTAGTGGAGATACCACAACATGCAAGGTGTTTTAGCCTCAATTGTGGTGGCCAACACTATTCCACGATGTAGCTAAGTTTGTGAAGCATTGTGATGAGTGCCAATGAACCAAAGTCTCGATTCATAAGGACAAAATGGAGTTGACCCCAGTGATCATGTGCCAACCATTTGAGAGATGGAAAATTGACTTGATCAGTCCAATCAGCCATGGGGTGTAATACTCATAAGCCAAGTACATCATTGTCGCCAAGAGACTATCTCACTAAGTAGATGGAAGCTCGAGTAACTTGCAAAAATGATGCTAAGACCACGATTAGTTTCTTTGGGAGCAAGTAATCTCACCGTTCAATTGCCCCATAGAGTTGGTTAGTGACCAAGGCACACACGTCAATGAAGTGATTACTCACTTACTATCCACCTTCTTGATAATCCACAGGAAATCCTCACCATATTATCTTGGTAAATTTCCTAGCAAAAGTAGTCTATGCTTCAAGCACAGTGTGACTGGGACAACAAGAACAAGCTCATGGTAGCTTTATGGGCATATAGGATGGCCTACAAAACAGCCGTAGGACAAATCCCATTCAAATTAACCTATGAAACCGAAGCGATTCTACTAGTAGAGTTCTTTGCTCCAAGCTTGAGAGTAGTAGTCCAGGAGAGATGGGAGGGCAAGCAAGCATGGACAAATTGATTGTAGAGCTAGAACACCTGTCTAAGACTCGTCTCATTGCAACCAATGCCCTAATTTGTGAAAAGGCACAATGCAAAAGTTGGTTTTGACAAACACGTCAAACAATGAGACTTTGGGCAGGGAGGCCTAGCCTTACTGTATTCTATCAAGGGACACAAGCAAAAGATGAAATTCATGTGATTGGGACCTTTCAAGGTGCATAATATCAGTAGAACAGGCAATGTGGAACTTGAAACCTTAGAGGGAGGAGGGCATATGCTTTTTTAATGAAAGTCACAGAAAAAACTATTACCCTCCTTCATACCCACTTCATGAACCTTCAATGATAGAACCACCAATGAATGTAAGAGTTGCAACCATCACTGAACTAGAAGAGGAAGATGAGGAAGCCATAACACCAACCTACCTACAAATAACCATGACCACTCAAAAGACATACACTTTTAATGCGCTAATCAATGAGGGAGTTGACTCTAATATATTAATGTATGATCATTGGACATCTCTCTTGAATCTCTTACCTAATAAAAATGCATTTTTCTGATTGGGGGTCAAGCCTACTCCTCTTGTCCTTAGAAATATGCATATAGGCCTCACAACCAAACATATGTAAGTACTCGTATGCGGGTTTCTTTTCCAACCACACCTCTTTATGGATTGGAGAGTTAGGTTAACAAGAGTAGTCAAGTCCCTATTGTTACTCTACATTTCACAAAAAGTTTTGAATGCATATCAATCTTCTTTCTAAATAAGATGAGCCCAAATTTTATATATAGCATCATCAATAAATGTAATAAAGTATGATGCCCCTTCTAATGGCATGGTAGGCATAGGTCCACGCACATCATTGTGAACTAACTCCAGACCTCTTCTTACTAAGAGTTTTCTTATGTAACAACTTAGTTTATTGACATGCACTAAAATTTGAGAAGTTAAAATAAGAAACATATTGCAAATGAGAAAGAACTTTTATTCCCCTATCATAGACATGTGACCTAGATGGCAATGTGAAAGAGATACAGATGACTACTCCATGACAACAACAATATGATATTTTATACTAGGCATATGCAAAGAGTACAATGTACAAGACTTGGACCCTCATGAAATAACAAGAGACTCTTTGCAAATCTTTCATGAATGATAACCAAAGATAACATGGTATCCACAATCATTCAACTATCTAGTGATAATCAAGCTCTCTTTTAGATCAAGTACATGTAGTAATTCTTTAGCACAAGTAAAGAATGATTTTCAAGAGATAGATGTACACCTCCACTCCAACAATGTTACATGTATGATCATAACCCAAAAGAACATAGTGATGTTACATGTATGATCATAACTCAAGCAAAAATCACCTTTTCTACTTATAGTGTATAACAGAAACTACTGCTTGTGTGAAGTAACAAGATGCTCTTAAGTGAAGGATCCAATCTTGTGACATGCCATTATTATTAGCAACTAGAAATACATCATCAAGTGTAGAGACATACGAGACATCGCCATTGTCACTAATAGTGCAAACAATGTTCGTTTCCTCTATATCTGCTTTGGGTTTCTCTTTTTTCTTTTTTTTTTTGCTATTATCATTAATCTTCTGCTTAGCTTTGCCCTTGTTCTTCCATGTGAATCAATCTTTCTTAATATGATAATTCTTTCCATAGGATACATTCTACATCATTCCTTGTGTGAGACTTGCTTCTAGAGTTTCCTCTTTCATGAGAATTTCCCCTCGCTTAGACTTCCCTCTCATAGTAAATGGTTTGGAACTTTTGGTACTTGCATAATTCTTTCTATTTACCTTCAATAAGCAAGCTACTCTCAGCATCCATACCAGCCAAACCACACACATGTGCTAAATTGTAAAGATGTAGCACTTTGCTTATCTTAGAGATTATAAAGCTTATTACATACATCAAAGGTAACACCATCTATGTCCTTTGCAACAAAATACATTCACTTGGAAAGTGTTAACATGATGGTAGAGCATGCAAGCTCATCCAAATCATCTAATCATTGGTTAGCCACATCTCCATGCTTTACACCTTTGCATTTAATAGTTTAATCTACTTCTTTTGCACCAAAACATTGTAAAATTGCTTCCTTTGGTAAGAGATGTTAATGTCATCCAACTTCTTAATGTTAAAATGTGCATTTCAAAAGAAGACAATGAAGCCATCACAATCATAATAAATGCAAATCAAGAAGAGACTAAATGATGTCAACTGCACCAACAAGAAGGACAAAAATATTACAAATCATTTGCTCACTATGATAGCCAAACAACAACAAACAGTACAATGCCAAATAGTCCAATTTGATGCCCAAAAGGAAGTCCAAGAACTCCTCAATGCATGTTAATTTTTTGTAATATTCTATAATGTTTTGATAACAAATATCAAGCCAAATAATCCCCAAAATCCTAGATTAAAATTCCCTTTTAGGCCTTCCAAAAAATATGTTTTCCTCTCTCAGTAGTGTGAATATAGACTAGTTGAGCTAGTTCAGTAAAATAACCAAATCAAATCCTTCACAATGTGAAAACTATCTTCTATAAATAAAGAAAGAACCATTCTAACTTTTCAATGCAAAAATAACTATTTTTCCAAAGTGATATATTTTAAACTAATTAAGTGTAAGCAATGTAAATCCAACTTTTGTCTAACTAGTTTTGCAAATCCAAGTATGAAAGTAGCTTTAAAAATAACTAGTTCAATAACTCCAATGTGCATAGAGACATTTTCAAACTAGTGCAAGGTGAATCAAATCACTTGACATAGTGTGAAAATAAAGTTTTAAAGTAAAGGTGAAAGTCTTTGTATTAATGGCAACTTACGTTTATCCAACAAAAGTAGGTTGTTGTTTTTTGAATTATGTGAATCATGCCAACTCAAGAGAATATGTTTGTCGTGTTTGATTTATGTGAGGATATACTCAAGCAACAAGTGATCAATTTTGGGATACCAAAGGCCAATCAATAAGCCATAAGTAATGTGACTTAATTTCTTCTTCTTCCTCTACTTGACAAACATAAGCAAGCCCTATACCTATTTTAGCAAGTAGTCCTTGTGCTTTTGGAACAAGTAGACCCCCTTGCTTCTCAAAAAAACAAGTTCCCCCTATGATTAAGTAGCCCCATGCTGTTTGCATACATCAATGCATGAACCCAATCACTTCTTGAGTAATCCGAAAAAACCATAATTGGTGCACAGATCGGATGTTGTATATGTGCGTAGCGAGCGCCGAAACGCAAGAACAAAAGAACTCTACTTTTGCACAAAAAACCAGAGAGAAGATTTACAAGACATAAAGCAAAAGACTAATTGGGTACAATGTCCCCCCATGCCTTGTGTGAGCACTCCACAAAGCATGTATTTGATATATTATTCATCTCCAAGCTCAAAAAATAGCCCAATTTACAATTAGCACGCTTTAGCTTTTGTGTTTGCTTTTGTCCCACTGAAGAATTAAAGCTATTGGGCACCCAAAGAGTTGGGTTGTGCCCAAATACAATGTCCAATAACAAATATTTAAATCATGCGTCCATGCGCATACAAAATAATAAATAAATGTCGGACGCTTCAATAAATAAGTGCTTCAAAATAAATATCGGTGCCATGCCTAAGATGCACGCCCATAAAAAATGATAATTTCTTCTAAATAACTTGAATATACGCTATCACCTAGTACTTCCCAACGCCACCGCTGCTTGCTCTACACATCAATTGAAGCATTCAAAATTGTTAGAAAATAATAAAATTAATCTGACAAAAAAGAATACCTAACAATCTTCAGCTACAAAATAAATAAATTGGTTAGAACTCAATCCTAACCTTAATTCATTACGAGTGCGCACTCTAAACTCATAAACGTCCATTAATTTAAATATGTATTTTGCGGAATTACTTGCTATGGAATCACCCACTTGCACGTTAAATTAATAAGACAGCCGAAAAGGATAGGTGTCCCCATCGACTTTTCGCACAAGGAATCCACCTTGTGTATGAGCCCTGGCAACAACTATAATTTTACGGAATCCATTGCAAAAACCTCAGGGAATCCACCATGAAATATGCCTCTCGGTATCATACCCTGGGGTGGGATAGCAATTGTCCTCAATTGCTATTAGCTCAATGTGGAGCCAACAGTGAGGGGTAAGCACTTAGGTCTCGACCGTGCATCCATTGGGCCTCTTCAACAGGATGATTTTTAAACTTAACCAAATATCTAGAATATCTACGGCCAGTTCTAGTGGTCATAAAGTCAGTATCTAAAATAGTTTCAGGTTCAAGGATTTCAGTTTCTTCTTCTAGCAAAGGAGGGTTTTCATAGACAAGATGTATAGGTAATTGGCCTCTAAACGGTCGTAACAAACTAATATGAAAAGTGTTGTGGATTTTCCAGTGTTGTGGTAATTCTAGTTTAAATGCATCGGCATGGATTTTGTGAATGATCTTGAAAGGTCCATAAAATCTAGGAGCTAACTTTACAACAGGGTGTTTGTCAACACTTTGTAATCTTCGCTTTTCAATACATAGCCAAACATAATCATCAACTTTGAAACTCATAGCTTTTATTTTCTTGTTGGCTTGTTTTGTATATGATTGCTGGGCTTTTGCAATCATATCTTTAATTTCATGAAAAATAATAGCATGTATGTTAGCAATATCATCAGCAGCTTGAACTTTGTTTGACAATGATATAACATGGCTAAGTAATCTATATCCATAAATAATTTCAAATGGTGCTTTCTGTGTAGCTGTATATGGTGTGTTATTGTATGCAAACTGAAGTAAATGTAAATGTGTATCCCATGTTTGTGGTTTTGAAATTGTGTATGCACGTAAAAGATCTAAAATGGTAATGTTAGTAGCTTCTGTTTGCCCATTTGTTTCAGGATGAAATGTAGAAGAAAAATCAATCTTTGTTCCTAAATTAGCAAACAAAGTAATCCAAAAATGATTGCAGAATCTAGAATCACGGTCAGAAATAATAACTTTTGGCAAACCATGATTAATGAAAACAATTTTCAAGAACAATTGAGCAACTTGAGATGCAGTTAATGTTTTCTTGCATTGAATGAAATATTCTTGTTTGCTAAACCTATTAACAATGGTCCGAATCATGTCATGATTAGCTTTAGTGTTAGGAAAACCAATGATCAAATCCATTGAGATCTGTTCCCATGGTCGTTTTGGAATTGGTAAAGGCATTAATAAACCATATTGTTTACCATGGTGTCGTTTAACTCTTTGGCAAATTAAGCATTCAGATACAAAGTTATATACATCAAATTGCATGTGTGGCCAATAAAAATCTTCAATTAGTGTACGCAAAGTAGAAATAATTCATCTATGGCCTTGGTATGGGGGACAATGAATTTCATGCAAAATAAATTATCAAAATGGAACAGTTACACATAATCTTTTTTCATAGAACATAAATCCATCAGCGTAAGACAATGAATCAATGAGAATCTAGTTATTTGTAACTAATTTATTCCAATCAGCTTGAAAACTAGGGTCTTGGTTGTAGGTATCTTTCACAAGGAGAAGAGAGTCAAAAGATATCACAAAGATATTATGAATAGTCGGTCTTCTACTTAAAGCATTGGCAACAACATTCTCTTTTTTGGGTTGATATTGTATGAGTGGATGAAAACTTTGAATAAAAGTAGCCCATTTAAGGTGTTGGTCAGATATTTTTGGTTGACTAAGGAGATGTTTAATGCTTTGTTGGTCAGTTTTGATCCCTATTAAATAGTGTTTCCATTGATGTAAAGCTTGTACTACAGCTAGTAATTCCTTATCATAAGTAGAATACTTAAGTTCAGAGGGTTTAAGTTTGCAACTAAAGTAGGCTATGGGATGAGAATCTTGCATAAGGACTGCTCTTATTCCAAATCCACTAGCATCAATGACTACTAGGAAAAATTGTCTATGGAAATCAGGTAATTGCAATACAAGAGCATGAGTTAAAGCATGTTTCAGTAAAAATCAAAGGACTTTTGTTGATTGTCGGACCAATGATACACAATGCATTTCTTTAATAATTTTGTCAAAGGTAACGCTAGCAATGAAAATTTTCTCACAAATTTTCTGTAAAAGCTAGCAAGGCCTAAGAAAGAACGTAATTCGTGCACATTTTTAGATATTGGCCACTTCGAAATTGCTTCTATCTTTTTAGGGTTAACTTTAATACCTTCAGATGAAACAATATGTCCTAGGTCTTCAAATTGTGTTTAAAAAATTCATTCTTTTCAAGATTAGCATATAATTAATTCTCTTTCAATAATTTAAAAACCAAGGATAAATGTTCATAATGCTCGTTCTCATTCTTAGTGAAAACCAATATGTCATCAAAGAAAATAATGACACAATGCTGATACTTCAAAAATATGTGATTCATCATATGACTGAATGTGGTTGGTGCATTAGTTAAACCAAAAGGCATAACAAGGAATTCATAGTGTCCAAATTGTGTTCTAAATGCAGCTTTGAAAAAATCAGATGTGTCCAATCGTACTTGATGGTATCCAGATTTAAGATCTATCTTGCTAAATATTGCAGATCCTTGTAGTTTGTCCATAATATCATCTACCCTAGGAATCAGATATCTATTCTTAACAGTGATCTTATTTAGGTCATGATAATCAATGCACATCCTATAGGTATTGATTTTCTTCTTCACTAATAGGACATGTGCACCAAATGGAGAACTACTAGGTCTAATGAGTCCTTGGGTTAACAATTCTTCAACTTGGGCTTGAATTTCTTTCTGTTCAATTTGGTTATGTCTATATGGTGCTTTACATGGTGGTTGTGATCTAGGAATTAAGTCTATTTTGTGATTTTCGGGACGTATAGGTGGTAAGCCAAGTGGTAAGTCAGCAGCAAAACAATCTTGAAATTGTGAAAGAAATTGTGCGTGCTTAGGATGCATCTGATTTTCTTTAGCTTCAATTTTATTCACCCATATTAAGTAGGATTTGCTACCTTTCCATAATGCACATTTAGCTTGTGTATGACTAAGCAATGGAAAATTATTGAAAGTGTGCATACCATGCAATGTGATTTGTTTCCCATTATAATGAATCTTCATTGAATGCATGGAAAAATCTATATCGAGATTGTACTGATGATGTCAAGGCATTCCTAAGATAATGCCATTAGATTGCAAAGGCACAACTAAGAAATTTCTACATTCAACATAATCACCAATTTTAATTTCTAAGTTATGCACTTATTGTGTCCCATTGTATCTAGTACCTGAGAATGCAGCCTTGATGCGACAATGTGTAGAAACAATATGTAAATTCAATTCTTTAACCAATTTTGCAAAAATAAAGTCGTGTGTGCTCCCATCATCATGTAAAATAGTCTTTTCATTACCATGCACAAGACATTTCATCATTAATAAAGAATGGGGATTTGGCATACCTGGTAAAGTATTTGAAGTAGTACCAATATCGTCATCGTTTTGCGTAAAATCTAACATTTCTTCATGTTTTTCATCTTCTGTCGCTCCCAAATAATTGATGTGTATAGTTGGCTTTTTGGTTTGACAATTTGCCATTGGATATCCAGGTTGATAACATTTGTAACAAACTATGGGTTTGGCTTTAGATACATTATTGGTAATAGCGGAAAGTTTAGGAATGTTGGGATTTGGCTAGAAAGATGGCTTAGGGTTTGGATTTGTATTTGATGGTAAAGCAGGGGGTCGTGTCCAAGATTTATGGAATGAAGATGGAAGGAAATGGTTTTGATTGAATCTTCAAAAATTTGAATTGAATTGTTTTGAACCAAAGTTACCATTAGTTTAAAATTGTTGTGGTCTCTTCTCTCGTCCTCAAACTTTGTCTTCAGTGTCATGGGCCAAGGAAATTGCATCTTCGAGAGTCATTGGCTTGAACGTGTTCACCTTCGCATAAAAATGTCTAAGTAAGCCAGACATAAACTTGCATTTATGGGTTGCCTCAGGTACATCTTCGAGCATTCGAAGTTGCAATAAAGCATTTCAAAAACACTCGGTATATTGTGAAATAGGCTCACGATCCCTCTGTTGCAGAAGATCCCATTGTTTGATTGCTTTTTCGTGGAATTGGGGTGAAAGAAAATTCTGCAAAAATTTCTTTTGGAAAGCCTCCCAAGTAGTAGGATAATCAATGCTCTTGTGGATAACAATCTACCATAGGGATGCTTTGTCCACTAGATGATTAGTGACACACTTAATTTTGTCTTTCTCAGCATACTGTTCTTCATGGAAATAATCATCAAATTGACTGATAAAAGCAAGTACAGTCTTTCCATCGCGTGATCCATTGAAAGTACAAAATTTGAAATTTATTTTACTTATCTTTGTTTCTTTCCGAATAGATTGCACTTCAAGTGTTGCATCAATCGTACGTCATATAAGATCTTCAGATTGTGGTCCATCTTGGTCAGCGGTAGATCGTTGCAGATTGGCCAATTGAGCTTGCAAAGTTTGACGTGCTCTTCATTCCTCTTGAAGCTGTATCATAATCAAATCCAGTTTTTGCTCCATCGTTGGTTCTGGTAAATCACCTTCAACCATAAAATCTTGCATGGTTTGATCGGACATCTTGTAAAATTCCAAAAGACCTCACACACTAGAAATCTTGTTAGTGGCATGAGCGTAGCTTAAAGTCGAGTTTACAATGCTTATTTCTTTTTTTTAAATGGCTTTTTGTAGTATTTCTTCTTTGCAGATACGAAGTTTGATATCACAGTCGTCTTCCAAGAAGATAATTCGTGCGTGCAAACTGTGTATAGCAATTTGTTTGCTGGAATTTGGCTCTCTCAGTCCACAGGTGTGAACAGGGGTTTACAGGGAGGTTGAAAACAAGTTCAAGATTGACCCAGTGTGAATGCCCTGCTAAGGAGGAATTTTAAGATTGACTTTAAAGCTTTAGAAACCTTAGAGTCTTAAGCTTTATTAAAAAGCTTGAATTTTTTTTTATGAATCAAATCAGGACAAGAAGACATTGACGACGAATTCGGCACCCATGAGTTCATACCGCCTCCGTCGTCGCTAAGATTTGGGGGATTAAGCTTTACAAAAAAGATTATTAAGCTTTTAAGCTTAAATTCACTTATCTATCTTCTTTGGTCTGAAAAAAAAAACGTGTTGATGAAGAAGCTTCCCGAGTGGTCCTTCGCTTCCTGAGAGTGGTCCCTTGCGATCTAACTACGTAGCAGGGGGTTTTGCACCGCCAAGAACACGTTGGTAATTACAGATTGCCACGAGACTGATTGTAGAGCTTGATCATTCCAGGAGCTCTGCCTTCGCGCGAGATGGTAAGCGATTGGAAACCCTTGATCTCAGCTTCGCTCTAATACCACTAGTGCACAGATCAGATGTTGTATGCATGTGTAGCGAGCGTTGGAAGGTCCCCAAGAACAAAAGAACTCTACTTTTGCATAAAAAACAAGAGAGAAGATTTGCACGACATAAAGCAAAAGACTAATTGGGTAAAATCTCCCCCCATGCCTTGTGTGAGCGCTCTACAAAAGCATGTATTGATATATTATTAATCTCCAAGCTCAAAAAATAGCCCAATTTACAATTAACACACTTTAGCTTTTGTGTTTACTTTTGTCCCACTAAAGAATTAAAGATATTGGGCGTCCAAAGAGTTGGGATGTGCCCAAATACAATGTCTAATAACAAATATTTAAATCGTGTGCCCATGCGCATACAAAATAATCAATAAATATTGAGCACTTCAATAAATAAGCGTGTCAAAATAAATATTGGCACCGCACCTAAGATGTGTGCCCATCAAAAATGATAATTTCTTCTAAATAACTTGAATGCACACTATTGCCCATTGCTTTCCAACGCCATTGCTGCCTCCTCTACACATCAACTGAAGCATTCACAATTGTTAGAAAATAATAAAATTAAACCGACAAAAGTGAATACCTAGCAGTTTTCAGCTACAAAATAAATAAATTGGTTAGAACTCAATCCTAACCTTAATTTATTGCGAGTGCGCACTCTAAACTCATAAAAATCCATTAATTTAAATATGTATTTTGTAGAATCACCCGCCATGGAATCACCCACTTGCACATTAAATTAACAAGACGTCCGAAAAGGACAGGTATCCCCATCGACTTTTTGCACAAGGAATTCACCTTGTGTATGAGCTCCAACAACAAATATAATTTTACAGAATCCACCGTGGAATATGTCTCCTGGCATCAATAATTGATTTGATAATACCCTTCAATCACTATCCAAAGACTTCAAACTTGGTTTAAAAGTGCCAGCAAATTGAGCCTCAATGGCTCCCTTGATTGAAGCATATGTTATACTTAAAACGTAGACCTCAAAGTATTTTGATTTGTACCTCTTTTAGATTTTGCAAGCAAGCATTAATCTCATGGTAAGCATTGACTCCTCAAACCACGAGATCCCAAGGATAATGCTTTGATATCTTTTGAGAGAGAGACAGACAGAGACAAAGATAAAGAATTTTAGTGGGTACCAAGCGACCATGATTCTCTATTATTTCTACCTATATATGAATTTACAATGTGTACATACACAAGAGGTTCTCATCAAGCCATTGGCCACTAGCCTTCATTTCAAAATGTTTGGCCCCCATCGGATGCATAAACTTAGTTGATTGGGTAGTCTTTGAGTATACATCATAGCAAAATGTCAAGGTCTTGATTTAGAACATCAAACTTGAGGGTCCCAATAATTCTAAGGCCTTCCCATAGACATTAATTTAACACTTCTCCGAAAGAGACCACTTTGTAGTCTTCAAGGACAAGAGTAATCAACATTGCACTTGGTTTAAGGAGTGGTAGTTATTGAAATATCAGAGTGGGAGCATGAAAATGTATGCACAAGAGGGAAAAGAGAGCTCAAGTACAAGAAAAAGATCTTGCTTAATAAGTTGCTCAAGTACAACTAAGGTGCACTTTCTCATCTACTTGAGAGTGACCTTTCAGCTATTTAAATAGCCTCAAGGTGGCATTGGATTACATAGCATGTAAATACACATAGTTGGCTTCCAATTCTTTTGGTACTTCAGGGGAGTTAGGATCGTGGTTGTTGAGGTAGATGTTGAGTTGGTGCTACCTTCCTTTTGACTTCTTTTCTCCTCATCTAGACAAGATTGTATGACACCTTCAAGTATAGGATTTGGTACATTTGTCAGGGTAGTTAAAAGAGTTGAAAAGACTTTTATTACAACATTTTAAAGTATAGCAATGGCATCTTCTTCAACAAGTGGAGCTTGAACCAAAGCTAATTGGGCCATTAGTTCCTTCACGTGGGAAATGAACTTTCCCAAGTCTTCTCCTTGCTTGTATTCCAAGCTCAAAAACTATATTTCAAGGAAGATTTTGGGGTTCTTTCCTCTTGCCCCGTAGAGTTTTTTGAGCTCACCCCACTTCTCCTTTGTAGTTGCAATTTGATCAATATGGTGGTTTAAGGATTCATCCAAGTACAACATTATTATGGCTTGGACTCTTTCATCATCTTCTACACCCATAGGGTTGGATGGATCAATGGCCTTGATCCCCTTGATGGAGGACCAGTAGCCCCTCTCCATCATTTTATATTTCACTAATACTTGCCACAGATGAATGTCTCTTTTATCAAACTTGTGGATTTGAGACTTTACATCAACATATGCCATGATAAGAAGGTCTTATTGACTAGCAATGCTAATATCTAATCCTTTACAAGGTAGGCAATAAGAGTGGAAAGAAATGAAATTATATTTTAAATTGAGTAAATAGCAAGCTGAAAGTAATTGATGTGTAATAAGACAACTAAGATTAGATGAAGAGATGAAACTAGTCTATGTGTTTATATTTGACACATAGCCTTACAATGGTCAAGTAAGATGATGATAGTTAAGCACTTAATGAATATGCTTAGGGCCTAAAATCCTTCACATTGTTGAGAGTAGCCAACAAGCAATGATCAAAAGTTTGATCAGCAGTGTTTAAAAACACTAGTATCTAAGCTTAGTGAAGTGCTTGTGTTGGAATCTGATCGAATGTCGACTTGAGAGTCACCTTTGGGGCAAGAAGCTCTGAGTTTTGAGCTTCCAAATTTGCAATGAGCTTAAATCTTGATCAATAAGTGATTAGAATCGCAGTTCATGACTTCAGTAAATGAATAAAACTAAAGTAACCAAGCTTTAAGCTTTTTGGCTATGGCTACCAGACAGTTGGGGTTTTGCCAATAGTGGCCAGTAGAGGAGGAATTTTGGGAAACCCTTTTAGGGTTAGATAGCCCACTCGGGGGGCTAACAAAGCCCTGTGAAGCCTGCCAATATTATGCCCTTTGTAGCATGTGGGTACTTTATGAACTCGTCGTTGTCCAAACTACACCTAAAATGGGAAGAATGGTAATGTTGGGCTCCTACATGCGCAATGTTGACCAAGGAGTGACTAGCAACTGCATCTTGAGCACAAGGAGAAGTCTCGAGAAGAAAGCAAGCCAAGATATGCCTTACTTTGGCCTCACTAGCTCCTCCAAGGTCTGCAGCTTCAAATTGGCTATGGAGGTTAAGAGATATGGTTGAGAAATGAACTTCTCATGTGCACTTAGGTTGAGATATGGATAGGGGAAGCTCAATGGATCAAAGGCAGCTTTGATATAATGTTGAAATATCAAAGTGGGAGCATGACAATGTTTGGACAAGAGGGAGAAGAGAGCTCAAGTACAACTAAGGTACACTCTCTCATCTACTTGAGAGTGACCTTTATGCTATTTATATATCCTCACTATGGGCTAGGATTCCTTGCCCATCAATCCATTCACACCTCACCTTCCCTCATGCACCATTGCTTAGATAGGGTTCCCATGCTATACTTTTAATAATAGCTACTTCTATAGCCTCAAGGACTATAGTACTCTATTACCCCATTCCCTTACAACAATGTTGGTTTGGGTACTATCATGCTATGCAAATTGTCATGATCAATCAACTAATCCTAAACAATTTACAAATAATGAGCTAATCCAAAACAATAATGTAGGAAGCCACCCAACTAATCAAGTTCATCGGTCCTTAGGATGGGGTTGTCAAGACCTCCATCCACTCCATACCACATCATGCACCCAACATGCTTTAATTATATAAGCAAATATACTACCATGTTGTTCTCACATATACCTTCAACTTCCTTAATTATCCTATTACATAAGGTTCATCTCACAATCCTTGCAACACACAACAAATAATCTATCATTAAATAACAATTCTTTTTTTAAAAGGGTTCATTACCTTTATTACAGTCCCTACGTGACTCCTAATTGCCATGAAGATGTTCTTATAGACTATGGGGTTCACTGAGTACTCACATCCCTATCATAGGCCAATGATGAATTTAGTTGCTCATAGCCCCTCTAAGCTTTTTTGCCTAAGACATGAAGTAATCATTCGCTTTGAATTTTTTGCATCACTTCTCTCTCACCCTTGGATACTCAATAACTTATCTCATTCTCTTTGGCATTCGTATCAAACCTTGGGCATAGTTTATGTACCTATGGCAAATTGTGGGTCATGTAGTTTATATTTACTAGAATATTGTTATTGTAGTCATAAGCACAATCATAAATCAAGCATAACTCGAACAAGGAATATATTACTTCCCATAATGACTAAAATCCTTTCCAAGAATGAGAAGTATGCATGAAAAATAAGAAGAATAATAATTTATCATGATGTTCAATGCTTTGTGTGATTTTTAAATGACTAGAACAAGAAAATGTATATTCACATATCACTACTAAACTATCGAAGTGATATCTTGATACACATGTTTGTTGGATGCTTGAAGTTGCTTACAACTATGGAAAGCTACATACACATGCTCTTTCTTTCCTTGACCTACCTAGACACACAAGTATCCATGTGTAGCCCTTTACATTTATGTGTATGCACATACACACTTGCATAGATTTTTACAATCCACCCATTTGTATGGGCACACCATAGAAAAAGTCCTAATCCAATACATCCCCACAAATGTATACAAACACCTAGAGCCTTATATCTCAAACAAATGTGCATACATAAACTTAAATTCCCAAAACTCCAACATTTGCACATGTATACACCAACATGAATAGCATGCTACTTTGCTTGCATCTTTTCAAGCACCCATATATCCAAACCCTCACATGTACACCCCTTAGCACACATAATAACCGCTTTAAGAACTACACATACTTATGTGAGTGAGGTAGATTAGCTCTACAAAATATCCATGTCTCCTTATGAAATCATGAGAAAATAACTTTATGTACAAATTGTTTGGCTTTAATTTTATGTCAATATAAATACTTTTTATGGCTCTCAAAATGTCGTTGAATTGGAGAACCAAGGTAGACACATGCAGCCAAGAGTGATAGTGAAGCAAACATGTTATCAACTTGTTCTAGAGAAATTGATTGCCTAATAACAAGACTTCCATGCTACTCGCTTGAGTTCATTCTAATACTAGCATTTATTAGAAGAGAGATAATGTTGATACATGAGAACATGCTAAATTTTATCATCTTTACATACATGTAACTTAGTTCATAGTTTTTGCAATGCAATTTTGAAGATAAGATCAATCATTCATCACAATTTTGATACGTGAGAACATGTTGAATTTTATCATCTTTACATACATGAGATAATGTTGATACGTGAGAACATGCTGAATTTTATCATCTTTACATACATGTAACTTAGTTCATAGTTTTTGCAATGCAATTTTGAAGATAAGATCAATCATTCATCACAATTTTGATACGTGAGAACATGTTGAATTTTATCATCTTTACATACATGAGATAATGTTGATACGTGAGAACATGCTGAATTTTATCATCTTTACATACATGTAACTTAGTTCATAGTTTTTGCAATGCAATTTTGAAGATAAGATCAATCATTCATCACAATTTTCATCAACTTCTAATAATAATTGCATTACTTAATTTGCATAAAGTTGTGTACCAGGTGACAACCTAAAAAGTTGATATTCATAACATAAAGTAAAAAAAATGGTAATGCAAACTTACTCTATATTGATTGAAGAACCATATGCCATCGTTGAGCACATCAACAAGAGGCACGATCAATGTCCATGATAATTGTCAAAAGAAAGAAGTAAACAAAGACAAATGTCCATGATAACTCAAAAGAAAGAAGTAAACAAAGACAAATGCGAGAGAAGAAAATGCTAGAATGATAAAAAAGATGTATGCATAGCATGAGACTAGGCATAAGCAGTTAACATACATGGAATATAAAACCAGACCAAGGAATTCGAGTCTTTTTCATTTTATTTATTTATTTTGGGGAGTTGTGCGAGAATTGAGTGAAGTTTTTTATTATGCTTTCTTATGTTTTGCCTTACAATTTTATACAAAAAAGTAAATTCATTCCATAAATTATTATTTGCTTAAAAAAAAGAAGAGAAAATTGAATCGCCAAAAAGCAAACTATAGCTAGATGTGTAAAAAGGCATACAATAGGAGGGGATCAAAATTGCAAGCTCCATTCATGAATATTTTAACCCAGTAATGCGATTTAGAGGCTACTAGTTTTCTTTGGTGAATGCAAGCACAAATTGTGTGCTTCCCTTAATAGTTGCCTTGGAAAACACTTTTGGCAGTAGATAGAAAACCCTTTAACTCAAAATTATAGAGAGAGTCTATTTTCATGACTAAAAGTTTTATAAAATTTAACGTCTCAACAAATATTCTTTTGCAAGTTTTGAAAGCTTAAAATTCAAGGTTTTAAACATTATTTTTAAAGCTTCGAAAATATTTCTCAAGATTTACATATCTTTTTTATATTAAACCTTAGTTTATCATAATATAATCTTTATAGTATTTAAGGTTTTAGACAAATTCCTTTAAAATTTTGGAGGTCTCAAAAATTCAAGGTTTTAAACACCTTTCTTTGAATTTTAAAGGACTTTCACAAAGTTTTACCATTCATTTTACATTAAATCTCTGTTTTTCACCAAGGCTGTGCAGGTCTGCTGAAGCACTCTTCCCGCGCTTTTGGTAGGGTCTGCTGCGCTACAATGCACCGCCACCTGCATGCGAGAAGATGGCGAGCTTCTCTGGCAATGCGTAACGTGCCTGCATTTGCTTCAGACAAAGCAGAAGAAGACGTTCGTTTGGCTGATGAGTCGAGGATTGATTTCGACGAGCGTTGGGAGAGCCTTGGCACCTACATTTCGGCGGTACAGTCCGCAGATATGGTAAGAATAGCCTATAACATATGCAATAATCAAGTCTAGCACCATGTTTCCTAGTTTCCACAACGGGCAATTTGTAGCTTGTGCAGGCACTGGTAATTGCTAGCCACGCTCTTCTTGACAGGTAGATGCATACCCTAACATATGCAATAATCAAATTTAGCAGCCTGTTTCCTAGTTACTACAAAGGGTAATCTGTAGCTTCTGAACTTACTCCTTAATTGAGGAAAAAATCAATCGAGTTTCTGTTGGACTTTTCAAAATAGATTTGTTGGGCTGAGAGGTCTGGGTAGTCTTTTGAAATTTCATCATGATGGGGAGAGATCATTGCCATGATTGATCTTCAATGAGAAATTCCCGCAGCACACTCACCATTGTCACTTGTTGCTTTGAGCTGAAATTGAAAAGCTACCATCAGTAGCTAGTTATTGGCTGTTTCTGCTTGTCTTTGGCTATATATGTCCCAAAGCTCAGACTTTTTAGTATCCTTGCTTGCCAGCCCAAATCCATGATCCTAAGTTCTAGGAACACACATGCAGACACACAACATGGTTAGACATTGGTACCATAGGCATAAATTCTCTTTAGGCTCTACGTTTAGGTGACAGTACCACCCATAAATTCTAGCAAATGCAGCAACTGGTAACTGGTTTTCCATGTTTGTGTAAAAGCTAAGCCTTCCATCACGAGAGAGAGAGAGAGAGAGAGAGAGAGAGAGAGAGAGAGAGAGAGAGAGATTTTCACATATGTTTAGTTTCACTAATCCAAGTGTGTGGAAAGCACAAACCATGAGGCTTATACAGTCCCCCAAAGTGAGTATTCAAAGAGAAAAAAAATCCCTCCCATGCAAGAGGGTAAAAAGTGTATGATGATAGGGTGCATTCATACCAAAAACAACTAGGAGAAATAGTAAACATAAAGCATTTAATAAACCCCCTTGTAGGAAATGATGTAAACATGTACAAGGGTGTAGCAGATCAAACCCCAAATAATAATGAGCCCAAAGCCTTGTGTAAGACTGAAACACGTTTCTAGATAGAGTGTTTGTGAATATGTCTATGTTTTTTTTGTAGGCATGTAGACGAAGTCCGTCTCTTTGCATTGAGTCGTTCTTTGATAGAATGATAATGCACCTTAATGTGCTTCATGCGAGCATGGAATATCGGATATCTCACAATTGTCAATGCACTTTGATTTTCATCGAAAATGCATAAGCAAATCATTTTCCAACATGTAGCTTGGCTAAAAGTTGTCTTAACTAAACATTTTTTAGTGTGGTTGTAAATGCCATGTATTCAACTTCACATCACTAGATGCCCACTGTCCACTGTTTCTTGTTGAGCTATGATACACGTGTTAGAGCACAACGAATGTGAAAGTGTAGAGAGAGAGAGAGAGAGAGAGAGAGAGAGAGAGAGAGAGAGAGATTTTACGAAAAAAAAAAGAGAGAGAGAGAGATGTTCCTTTTACGAAAAAAAAGAGAGATGTTGAAGATTACAATGAATGTATGCTAATTATGAAGGTAGTATGTACAAATGATTGTAGAGTATGAATAGCTGGAGCACTTAGGTCTTAAGCTAAAGAGGTGCATTGCTAATTAAACCTTCATTAGCTCATTTTAAACAATCCCAAAACTCAAAATGCCCCAAAGTTCTCTATGTCCCATAATCAAACACCTAAACTTTTGGTTGGATCCACATCTATAGCAGAGAGGTTGCTTAAGTCATCTGTCAATTTTATTTTGCACATCTATAGACTCTCCATCAATTGGTGCCTATTAGAGTATGCACTTTTGGATGGGTGGGTAGGCTAGACCGGTAGTGTGGACAAGGTGGACATGGATGAAGGTAGCACCATGAGGAGAGGCAACGGGTAGTAGTGTACATGCAGTTTAGGCGATGAGCAACCTGTCTGAACTTTGGGAAAGAAGGCAGGGGAGCAAAATATTGAGCAAGGTCAAATGGTGGTCAGGGCCAATCATAGGCAGTTAGGTAGTTGGGCTATCTACTATTGAGCTAGAAATGCATTATAAACTGATTAGCTCTTTAAAACACCCCCAAAATATGTAAATTACCCAAATTTTCATTAAATGGTGCGTGGTCCTAGAGAGTGTCTGTGTCCCATAAGCCAAAACCCTACTTTGAGAGGATCTACTCATCTATAAATAGATAGGTTGCCCACCACTTAGTCTCATCCCTTGTCTTGTAGGTTTTCAACCATTAGCTCTCCTTCCATTGACTATCCAAGCGACTATTGCCACATCATCACAAGCCCTTGGCACCCTGTTCACCACTAGCATCTTGTTGTCCAACCTCTTTTCGAGCATCATACAACTTACATTTATTGGCATAGGCTTTAGTCTACTTTAGGTGATTACATTGTTGTATTTACCAGTCTAGTGGTTACAACACTCGGGATCCATCTTCGGTGGATGTCACGCTTGACTACTCCCTCGCCTCGATCCCATGAAAGCCATTGGTTGTTTGTTAGCTGTGCCCTTGAGCATCTTTTACACTCTTTTCTTCATTTATAGCATTTATTTATTCACTTCAAAGCTATCTTTCTTTTGTGTTTGTGTTTTGTGCTTTGTTTTTACTTTTTTGTGCTTTTGCATTTGAGTTTAAGTTCTTCGTGTTTTGATTGTGGTTGTAAACTCATTGTTTTCTTTTGCAAAACCTACCATATCTCCACATGGTATCAGAGTTGGTGCTCTTCTAAAGAGTTGTTAGCAATCATGTTTGTTATGCATTGTCATCTCTTGCTTGCGAGCTTCAGTTTGAGTTAGATGGGGATATTAGGAGCTTTTACATATTTGTCATTTGGTTTGACGGAGGAGTCATCTCATTGTAGAGTTTGTATCTGTTGCCCTTGCCACATTGTGAGTGGTGCAGACTGTTGTGTCAGTATTAATGTTGCCACATTAGCATTTTCGACACAATCAATTGCTGCTGACTGCATTAAACCTGATTTTTCAGCAGCCTTTGATGCTGGTTGGTCAGATTTGGGGGGTTTATGGCTATTTATAGTCCCCCCACTAGTTGGCAGATCATTCTTCTCTCTTCCTTGGTAGGTGCTTTGTTGGTTGTTGTAGTCTCCTCCATCAGTGGCATGGACAGCAGGTCAGATATTCTCTATCGCTCGTCGTCTCTGTCTTTGTCACCATCATCATCTTTGTCATTGTCTGTGTTGTTGTCATCATTTCAACTTGATCCAGTGCCGTTACTGAAGCCTTGGGCTGTGTGTAGGGATCGATTAGTCCACTCTTTTGTACGCAGCTCTTGTCTTCAGTCAGTGTAGATTTTTTCTTTCTTCTCTTCTTGTCTCTCTTTTTCTCTCTCTCTGTGTTCATGGATTGCTCGATACATTATGTGCTGATTCAAGATTGCTCAAACCCCTCTATCTTTGGGTTGTTTGATGCTATTTCAAGCTACTCCTTTAATGGAGGCTTTGTTGAGTTACTTACTATAATTATTGTTAAATCAAGTTATTACCACCCTCTCTGAGGAGAAAGGCTGGTTTCAAAATGAATGTTAAGAAGCACTAGAAGCAAATGAAAAAAGGAAGTGTGCAACAAAAGACTTAAAGAAGTGTGGCTAGGCCTAAAGGAAACTGCTGTAAATCAGAGGAAATACAACAAATCTAACATTCAACCATCTACAGCAAAAGGGATTTCCATGCGAAGGTTGAAGATCTGATTTGTCTCCTTGAGTACTCAAAGTCGAGGGGCAACTTGGGGATAATTGCTACTGGTCATTTGGGGCAGCAAAAAATTCCAGATTTTAGAAGAGATTGCACTTGATGAATAGATGATTTTGGGAACTCTTGGATGTATCCTTGAGCTCACAGACAGTGAGGCCCACTGATTTCTCAAGGATCCAGCCTTTCCCTTGGTTGTACAACACTTCATGAACAAAACCAGCATTCTCAGCATGCTGTCCATGTTGAGATGCCCTCAGATTGATTTAGAAGGAAGTCATGTCAATGTCCTGCTGATCAACCATGAAGAAAAACTGATTTTTCTTCTCTTTCAACTCTCAATTTTTGAAGATACCAGTGGTTTTATTGCATAGTAAGTATATGCATGTGCATGATCTTGTGAGAGTTAGAAATTCCTCTCCTCACTCTTGAGTTGATTGTAACTGCACTCATCACTAAGGGACTTGGTGAGCAGTGTGCCCTTGGCTATAAATCTCGGAACAATTTCCATATGTAGCTCCAAGTGTTTGTTCTTTTCATTTTGTTGAAATAGCAAAGATCAGAAATAAGTGAATATTATAATTATCAAGCATACTGGATTGCCTGGGGCTCTCTCTCTCTCTCTCTGTGCGCAGAGAGAGAGAGAGAGAGAGAGAGAGAGAGAGAGAGAGAGAGAGAGAGAGAGAGAGGGGGGGGAGGGAGGGAGGGAGCTGTATTGACATTGAAGGAAACAGTTTGTTGTTTTCAGGCTTTTAAAAGAGAAGCTTTGGATCGATTTTCATCATTTCTTCTTATTGTGGCACCTAGTTCAGAATCTTTTTTCAAATGCCCAGATGCTTTTACAATCTCTATCAGTTCTGGAACAAAGGATATCTCACTCAGAGTCCAGGATATTCAGGTCCTGCATAATTTGTTGTTCTCAGAGCTTACGACTTCTGTCTCTTTGCTTTTTTGGCCTAAAAGTGAGGGAAAAGAACACAAGCCCATCTTGTTCTCAAGACCTTGTGAATATGAGTTTGAAAAATTGGCAGTACTTGTGGAAGTTCTTCGTTGCTGTATACGAATGCTTCCCCTCCTGGAATACAATACAGGGCTGAGTCTTGGTGCTGCAGAAACCCTAGCTGTGATTCTCAAAAGGTTGTGCTGCCCATCAAATGTCTATTTGCTTGGTTTGTCCCATTCAATCGGGCAACAGAGAAATCAGTTGACAGAAGCATTGGTTGGCTCAATTGAGGTGAAAGAGAACAGATACTTTGCAAGCAGGCTTGAGAAGCACAATTTGGCTGCACCATGGAATCTCTCGATGGACCTTTGTATGAAGCATCTACAAGAGTGTTTATCAAGCTACAAGCGGACTGAGTTTTCAGTGCTTAATCATACACGAAGTAGTGATATGGGGTCCAAATCACAGAAGGAACAAATGCATGTTAACACATCACAAGTAGCATGTTCACTGCTGGAGGTAATTTGTTTACTTCATGCCTCATACCTAGGTCAGTTTCTCATTGTTTTCTTCTTTTACTGTAAACATTGTGTTTTTAAAAGCTGCATTTTTGGAATCCAGTATTTGTGTACTCATGTCCGGCATTTCAGGTGTTCATGGATGAGCTGTTGCTACAACCAAGCTTAGCAGATACTTTTTGGAATTGTGAAGGAGATGATGTATGGTCATTCAGTGGGCTTTCCTGTGGTAGATCCATGAAATTGAGCTTTGAAGCAGCTGTAGCACACTTTCTTATATCAGTTTCTAGTTACAGCTGCTTTGAGTTTCTTCATGACTTATCTGATATCAGAAGTTGGCCAAATACTGGCTCAGGTTTGAGTTTACCTGCAGCTGTGTTGCTGTTTGATTACTCAGTGATCAATGCACTCCATCTCCCGTGCACGTTTCTTGTGCATATTATGCAATTTTTATGTAGATTGTTGGACATTGGTACAAACTCAACTTCAGAATTGCCAGGGGCAATGCTTCTGAGTCTGGCTGCATCTGTTCTGGAAACCTCCACAAATTTATACTTTAGGCACTGGGCATTAGATCCTTTTCCCATGAATTGGGAGGAGACTGAATGCTGTGGGTTCCTTGACTCCATTTTTACCACTTTTGTTGCAAAGTTTGGAGGGATGCTAGAAAGGGGTAACACAAACACAGACTCTGAGTTGTTGGAGATGCTGTTCAGCAAAAAGAACGATACATTGACTGAATGGTTTCTCCTTCAGAATAGCTTGTTGACAAACTTCAAAATGGATGCTGTGCATGCAGTGGATGCAAATGTTAATACTCCCCATCGATATTGTAAGGCTCTACGGATTTATAAAGCAGGGGGATGTGGGACTACTGTCTGCATTCCACAGGGACAGGAACACATGATGCAAGCATATGGCAACTGCTCAGATTCTTCAAAATATGTCTCTACTCTATCAAATACAGCCCTGCTTGTTTCTACATTACAGCTGATCAGTACTTCATTGACACGGTTGGTTGCAGAGGCTGAAAAGGAAGCTATAACATTGAAAACTCAACACGCTTCTTGGGAGTCTGATCCTTGTACTAATGCAGCTCTGTATATAGATCATGCTAAAGAAGCATTTAAATTTTGTTCATCAAAGGAGAGAGAGACATTAATCAGCAATGTGAATTTGCATCCACTTTTAGAAAAGAGGGTTCGAAGGCCTGATGATGGGATGTGCCATGCTTTGACATTTTTTATGGAGAGGCTTTATGTTGGGTTTGAGCAAGGTGCTCCAAAAGCTTTGCGCAAAGCATATTGGGATGTATTAAATTCTTTAGTGACGCTTTTAAATTTCTCAGATCAAAGAAGAAATGCTGTAGATCCATCACCAAGCGGGCTTCCAGATCAGGTATGATAATTGCTTTGTTTTCTTAAATTGCAAGCTCAAATCTTGGGATAGGGCAGAAAGTTTCTTCAACTGCAAAACCTTGTCATATTAATTTTGAAAGTGGTTGTATTGTTTGTCAGCTGAAATTGGGTACAGGTAATGCTAAAGACATACTAGACACATGAAATGTTGATTAAATGGAAAAAGTTCATAAAAGCTATTTGGATCCTTCATAATGGTTGGTTCTTGATGCAAAGTCTCAGACAAATTGTTTTATAGAAATGTACCAGCACAAACGAGAGTTGAAAAAAGAGGTGGCCTTGAAAGGCTGTCTCCATGATCCTCATTAAGACATTTTCTGCAAAAACTGCAAATTCATAGCTCTTCATATTAACGTGCCTGTTTTCTGAACAATCTGTAATGCTATGAATAATACTTTAATGTGTAGGATGATGCATTCACATGAAAAATGTGAAGGTAAGATTATATGTTAGTTTGACATCAACATTTTATGTTTGCTGTCTGTTTTCTCAAGGGCAGTTATCGGAATGCCATGGTTGGGCAAGATATGTTCAGATTGGAACAGGTGATGCTGAGCAGGTAGGGAGAGGTACAGAAGGTGGGGCATCAAAGGCCGCGTGGCGACTTGAAGACCATTGCTTTTTGCCATTTTTTACTATCTTGTCTGTCCATTGCTTCTTGGAAGCATGATGGTTCACCACAATCTGTTAACATGACATAATCAGCCACATAGTTTACTCCAGGAACAAATCTATTTGGTTGTTTTTGCACATTAGTCGACCTACGGACCGAGTGGTCAATATTTGCTGGCTGTTCAGCCTATAAATTTGCATTAACAACTTGTTGTTTTGTAGGTGCAGCTTACTCTATAACTAGTTCAGGTTGTTCCAGGTGCACATGTTCTTGCTGAATTTGCGGGACATTATGGGCAAGATCCTGTTGATCATTTACAGCATCATTCCTTGCATTTTCAAAGACATTGTCAGTAGGTATTTGCTGCTGTCTAATGGGCATTCTTTGCTGTCCAATTGGTATATCCTCTCGGAATACAACCCTTTTGACTTCCTCTGTTCTTTCGAGCTGTTTGTGCATGTGATCTTCTCGGAAGATGACATCATTGCTGCGTACTACTTTTCTTTTTTCGGGATCCCATAATCTATATCCCATTTTACCTTCATCACTATATCCTAGGAAAATACATTTACATGAGTTTGGCTCAAGTTTGTTGCGTTTTTCCTTGCGTATGTGCACAAATGTCTCGTAGCCAAATACTTTCACGTGTGCATACGAAGGTGGCTTGCCCGACCACGCTTCTTGGGGAACTCCCCTTCCAAAGACCTATCTGGTGATCGATTAATCAAGTGTACGGCTGTCATAACAGCCTTTGCCCAAAAACCATGGGTAAAGCAGCATGTGATAACATTGTACGGACCTTGTCTTGAATGGTGCGATTTATACACTTTGCAACACCATTTTGGGGCGGATTATGAGGAGCAGTAAGCTCCCTCTTAATCCCTTTGCTGTCACAAAAGTCTTGAAAGGCTTTGGACACATATTTTCCACCATTGTCAAAGCAAAGGCATTTTAGTGTATTGTTGGTCTGATTTTCAGCAAGTGCCAGAATTTTTTTAAATTTATTCAAGGCCTCGTCTTTGCGACAAATTAGATAAATCCAAACTTTGCGTGTGGCATCATTAACAAATGTAATAAAATACTTCTTTTTCCCTAAAGATAACCCTGGCATTTGACATACATCTGAATGTACTATAAGGGTGAAGACTTTAGAGAGATATTTTTTGTGTGATGTTTGAGTATGTTTACCATAAATGCAATGATCATACTGTTCAAAATCAGCATACCTCAAACACGGTAAATAACTCAAACGAGAGAGCACTTTTATTCCAGATTGACTCATGTGTCCCAATCGGCTATGCCACAAAGAAACACTTGGCTACTTAGTTATGGCGACAACGTGGTTACACACACTAGATACATGCAAAGGATACAGAGTATCACTTTTGGATCCCTTGGCAACAATGCGGGAGCCCTTACATATTTTCCATTTGCTATTTCCAAAGGTGGTGTGATAGCCTTCATCATCTAGTTTCCCTGTGCTTATCAAGCTCTTCTTGAGTTGAGGTACATGTCTCACATTATGCAAGACAAACATAGAACCATGCTGAAATTCCAGTTTCACACTGCCAATGCCCTGCAATTTTACATGTATAGTTATTTCCCAAGTGGACAACACCACGTACAATACCATTGTAGTCAGAGAACCACTCATGATGTGGTGTGACATGAAAGGACGCACTTGAATCGAGTATCCAAGTGTGAATATCATCCTCAGAATCTGCAATCAATGCATGTGTATCCAAAGAAGCTAGAAGTACATCACCGTCACTGTCATTATCATGAGTGACTATATTAGCCTCTTCTATTTTCAGATTGCTCTTTTTGGCATGTTGGTTGTCCTTGTTTTCAGCCTTGTCGGCTTCATTGTTTTTGTTTTTACCCTTCTCTTTCTTCAGCTGAAAGCAATCCCTTTTGTAGTTTCCCTTTTTGCCACAATGATGGCACTCTAGATTCTTTCCACGAGATTTGTTGCGCGCTCAGTCTTCAGAACTGCTCTTATACTGAAATCTGTTTCTAGTGTGTAATGCATTTGAAGACTTGTTTGCTGAGTTGTTCTGCCTATTGAGTTCTTCCATCAACGAAAGAACTCTCCACATCAGAGTATAACAACTGAGCATTCGAATTACTCAAATCTGTCCTGAAACTATCAACTTTCAGATAGAGTGCATAGCAAGAAGGTAGCTTTGAACTCTTCATCAATATAAAAATCCAAAGCAATCAGTTGATTGAAAATTGAGTTAAACTCATTCAAATGTACAAACATGGTTGTACCCTCTTTCATGCGAAAGTCCATCAGTTTTTTCAGCCAATAAATCTTGTTGGCTGCACTTTTCTGAGCATACAATTCTTCAAGCCTTTGCCACATTGCATATGCTGAATTCAGCTTCTCAATGTTGAAGAGCAAGTTGTTTGACATTGAGAGCTCGATGGTAGAGCGAGCAAGCTCATCCAAGTCATCCCACTCGTCTTGTTCCATGTTTGCTGGTTTGATTCCCTTTGTTTTGATGGGCTTTACATGTTTCTTCTGCACCAAGACATTATAGCATAGTTTTTGCCAGATTGCAAAATTATGGGCACCCTCAAGCTTCATAATGTGCAAAAGATTATTGCTGTCACTTTTTCCAGCCATAATTTGCAGCCCCAAATTAACTAACTAGTCACCAAAGGCAAGCCCAAATATGACACAAGTGACCACAATGCACACGAGTATCAACCGGCAATGAAAATCCCAAGATTGCAGAAATTTTCAGATCTGCAAACTAGAATTAAAAAAATGTTGTTTGTTGCACTCCTCAAGCAGTTTTTGACACAATTAGAGACCAAGCCACCAGTTACATATGAAATCCCCAAAATTTCGTTGCAATTTCTGCTCCAAAAGTACTCTCGAGCACAAATTTGACAATTTGGGTCAAAAGCCCTAAATTTTTGAGGATAATCTGTTCAAAATTGAATCAATTCAAGTACCTAAGTGCATATACCGGGCAATTCTTGCACAAATTGATGAAATTCTGCAAAAGCCCCAAATTTCTCGGGTCCGGTGTGCACAAATTTCACTGAAATTGAGGGGAAAATTTGCACCGGTTTTGCAATTTCTAAGTCGGATTGTCCACTTTTGCATTAAAGTCCCCAAATCCGGGAAAAGCCCCAAATTTTCGGAGTAAATGTACACAGTTTTGTATTCTGTGCTTGTATGCGCGAACATCTGATAGGGAAAGGAAAGGAAAGGAAACCCTTTTTAAAAAAAAATCAGATAAAGAAAAAGAATCGTTGACTACTAGCGAATGGGTCTGTGACCCGCCTTGTCATGGGTGGCCTATCGAACAGGTCACCGCCTGTCCCGTTGGATTAGCCCGTCTGGTCATCGCGTCCTGCTCGTCGTGTCCGCGTTGAGCTCGGTTGTGTGTCGCCTGGGCTTGGTCTCCTGCAGCCTGTTGCCTATAGCTTGCTACCCGTCGAGCCTGTGTGCAAATCCTGCGACACCTACAACACTGCCCACTAGTCTGAGTGTCTCTCCTGCACTTGTTGGACATTGATGACTAGTGCCTGAAGCTCGTGCTGGCCTGTCATGCTGCCTGATGGCTGTATCATTGGCTTCAGGAAGCGTGCGCAGCCTGCGAGCTCTGATACCAGTTTGTTGTGAAGGAGATGAGGGTGTAGGGAGTTGAGAGTAGTAGAGAGTGAGAGTGAGCTTGACACAATGGGTATTTGGTACAATGACTAGTGTACCACATTTTAGGTTTTGAATATATATAAAGTACAAAGTGTAAGTGTGCTTTCACACTCAAACACAATAAGAGGCATGGCGACCCTTTATTCCCAACAGTTTTTCTCACATTTTCCTTGAGAATATTGCTGAGAACAATCATTTGTAAGGGGGGAAGTGTTATGTCCTTGGACATTTTGATAGGCATTAGTAGCATTGGTCATGGTGGCTACGAAGTGGCTTAGTGTGAATGCACGAAGGACATTTTGGGGCTAAGGTACCCCAATCCTATTTATAGGACTTAAGGCCCTATTGTGTACATTCATTGAGTGATCACCACTCTTGGACTCTTGGCCTATTGGTCGACGCATCTATACACTAGGATGGTGTGGGCTGGTGGTATGGGACGCCAACCCTTGGAATGCAATTGTGACTTGGAGTGCTGCTAGCTCCCAAGCTCGGGGGTGAGGCCGCTTTGCTCTGTGGCTAGGAAGTGAGTCCCTTTCATGGTGAGTTTGGCTTGTGTCGTGTCTCGAGCGCATGTTGGATCCTAGGGGGACGCTTTAAATAGGCAGTTGGATCAGACAGGCAGAGGACAGAAATTCTACAAATGCAGCAGGTTGGTGACGATGTGGTAGGCTGGCGGCAGCCTGATTAGCAAAACGTAAAGTGTGTGATGACATGGTAGTTAGGTTGGCAGCTAGTAGGACCAAACGCAGCAGTTGCTTCCATGTGGCAGCTGACGACAATAGGGAGAGGGTGTAGCACCAGTTGCCTAGGCTAGGCAGCAGTAGATGAGGGCTGAAACAGTCCAATTTTGCATGGGAAGGTAGAGGAACAAGTACCGGTGGATGGGCGGCAGTCTTGGACATCTCTCGCTGAGATATCCTGGACATCTCTCGCTGAGATATCCTTCATAATTGGAGAGGTGGTTGCTCCATGCATCGATATTGTTCGCTCCACCCTTGTTGTGCCAGCTTGATGACCCTTTTCCTTTCTTCTTGTTCTTCTATGATTTCAGCTGGCCTCATAATTGGAGAGGTGGTTGCTCCATGCATCGATATTGTTCGCTCCACCCTTGTTGTGCCCGCTTGATGACCCTTTTCCTTTCTTCTTGTGGATTGCTGCTTGATATTTTTTTAGAGTTTCTGTTCATGTAGTATGTTGTTCTGACAGCCTTTTGGCTCTGAGGGGGTTGTTGCCACTCAGCTTGGTTGGCCTGAAGGCCTGATGTAAAAATTTCCATAAATTAATTACGCTTTTGAGAGAGAGAGAGAGAGAGAGAGAGAGAGAGAGAGAGAGAGAGAGAGAGATGATGTATATGCAGACTTTGCAGGCTTTCCAAATTGGTTTAAATAGTGTAAGAATCATACAATCAGTTGAGCAAGGTACAAAAGAGGTGGAGCCACTTAGCAATGAAGTTAATGTGAATCAACCCATTTCTTCGATTCCACAATCAATCAAGCAAGATCCAAAAGAGGTGGAACCACCTAGCAACGAAACTAATGTGATTAAATCCACTTTGGTGGAGCTTGCCAGCAATGAAAATGATGTGCAGAAACCCATTTCAACTGTGTTACTGACAAAGAACTATCAGCACAAGCGTAATAAGATTATTTCTTCAAAAAGGGATGTTGAAAGGTAAGCTAAAATTTTCCTCTTGCAACGGCAGATTGAACTGACTGTGGATCTTTGAATTCAAGTGGAAATTTCCGACTCTGTTAACATATGTTAAAATAAGATCCCATATGATAGGTAAGATTTTGGTTTGCTAACAATGGATGAAACTGGATATTGTGGCTGAGTGACATTATGACAAGGCAACACTGGTTTGAGATGTGCTTGTTGATTGTTGGTGCCAGCTTTTTGAGAGTGAATTCTAAGGTTTCAAGGAATCTTCAACTTTAAGGATGTGGAAGTTCACATTTGTTTTTACACTCCAATGTCCAAAATGGGGTTTTACTATCATATTTGGGTACATTCTTGCTCACCAATAGCAAAGAGGTTTGTCAGCCTGCTTTTCAGCATGTGGTTGTGGTCTATCATGTGATGCATGAGGCTTAAATCATGGCTTCTCTTGTGGTAACTGATACTCATTAGTGTGAGCAGTTAGCACATTATACTGTTGTGGTACTATTCATCTACCCACTTGAGCTAATGGCTACAATGCTTGGATACAAGTCCAAGAATGTTACTAGGTCTTGAGACCTATCTCCACTAGCAAGTGTATTCATTAGGAATCAAGTCCCTTTTAAATGAGTCAAAACCACAAGGTTGCGTGTTGGAGAAGTATGATAGTTAGGATGATGGGGTAAGCAAACTTACAAACCAGTCTTGTTATGTGACAGTCCCAAAAACAAATGATTTAAGCAAAAGAGACGGGAATAATATGGAATAAATGCTCTGGTCCATCATATTCTACAATCAGTTGATGCAAGCTCCTCCAAGACCTTCTCCTGTTGGTTGAACTGTTAGCACATGCAGCTCCTCAAACATTATTGGAGCCTTAACTCACCTCATGCTCTCACAGTTCTCTCACTGTGGCTCAAAGAAGAGAGTACTCATGAGAGTAGAACACCATGAATTCAAAACACCCTTGCCAAAGGAAATGTAAACACTTCATTGAGATTTGGGAAGCATAGTCTAAATACTAGTTGCAACCGTCCAGCATCTGCCACCTACCATTTTCAAAGAATACTCCAAAATGAATAAGGGGAATCTAATCACTATTCATTGACAACCATTGTCTAGATATTAGTGAAACTATCCAGCAGCTGCTGCCTACGTTTTCCAAGAGTACTTCAAAATGGAACAGGGCTCTCTATAAAAAGCTCTTTATGAGGTTGGCTGCAGATTGTGGTTGATTTTCAAAACTGGCAATTGGACTCCCAAACTGTGCTATATCTCCTATAATATTTGTGGAACAATGTGTGTGTTGAATTTTAAGCCTACTGGGTACCCTTGTTGGGTTTTTACCTGTTGGTATGCCAGTTCAATTTGGAAGGTTGCCCATTGACTGAGAACTACAAAACTGCATTTGTGGATTAGATGTGTAGTAAAAACGATTGTGCTGCATAGCCATCGTCACCAGCCATTACCTGCTGGTAGGTGTAGGACAGCTTGTTCTCTTTTATACACATGGCCCTCTCCACCTTTTTGGCAGCTTTGAGAGTCCTAGAGAGCATCTCATTATGGTGGAGACTATAATTCCCTATACAGCCATCTCCAACCTTTTTTATGGTCTTCTGCAGAATGCACAGCAAGCATCAACTGCACTATGTCGCATGTTTCAAGAAAAGCCAGACCTGGCCCTTGAGCGAAAGAATGTTGAGGCTGTTTCAGCTTTCTTTTCAGGTTCGCAGTCTGTCATTATCTTCTGCAGCAGTGCCTACACTCAAGGTCTCTGTAGCCCTTCTGAGAGTGCCTTAATAGCTTGGGGATGATGTGACTGACAGGATAAGATGGTAGAGAATGTGTTCAGCGTGCTGATAGATTTCTTAAGATTAGTGCCATTGTTACCATAGTTTATCAAGTCTACTTAAACCCCTCTCATAGGATGCCAGCATACATGCTAATTGATCTCTTAGAGGGTTTGTAGTCTCAGTTTCCAGGGCTTTTTCCCAAGAAGTTTTTAAGAGGTAATTATCACTGTAATTAAGTTCACAACATTTTACTTAGCAAAACATATGGAGATCAACCTGTATTCTTGCAACTTCATGATAAAGATAATGGTCAAGAATGTTATGTTAATGTTTTCCGAAAAAAGAGGGAGTGAGGCAGCTTATACACAGTGGTGTGTAGATGGGTTTGTTTATTCTTGCTTTTCTGGGACTTCATTTTTCTTTATTAGCATCTAAATGTGAGATGGGCAGCATTGTGTGTGATGCTTCTTTGCTCAAAGATGTGGTTTCTGCAGTTAGTGAATAGCTTCTAACTATAACCTGCTTGTGCTTTTCTGTTCTTCAAGTGAAAAGCACTTGGCCTTATACCACATCTAAGGTGCTAGATTTTCACAGGACTGCAAGCCATTCAAGTGCATTTAACAACTCATATTTGATTCTGAGTGAACTGCTCTTCATCTTGCAGGCCAAAAAAATTATCAAATGGCATATGTTCAGAAACCTTGCCAGTAGCCACAGGTAGTGAGGAAGATAAAGGGGTCACTCCAAGGAGCTGCTTGAAAGATGGAGATCCCTACATTCAAGAAGTCCTAACAAATGCAGGTAAAATCGATGGAGATTGCTTTGATGATCTCAAAGACTTCATAGTCTGCAAGGATGGTAGGGACTATTCAATATGGATGGAATCTCGCCACAAGAAACGGGAGAAAAAGCATCGGAGGTCCTTTTGGAAGAGGCTGAGAGCAAAGAGGGCACTTGTAGCTCTCCTTTCTTCAAAAGTGCCAAGCAATGAGGTTCTCTAGAGCTCCACTGCTCACTGCCCAGTCCTCTGTAACATATGAATTTCTGCTCTGCAGTTCCTCAATGTTATCATGTAAATCATTGTAAAGGATCTGGAGATGATTGATTTGTAATGTATTTTAGCTGCTGTCCATACACTAGCAATCATTTTCAATAAAAATATGCATGCATACCAGACATACAATTGTCATGTTCTTGGCATGAGCATATCTATAAAGGAGCTATGTACACCTTGGCATTCAGGTTTCCTGATTTTGAAGTTTCCTATTATGTTGGAAAACTCAGATGTCTCAGTCCTTTTTTTAAAACATTTTAAGAGTTTATAATGAACATTGGCTATTGCATTGAATAACAACGATGCAATATTCGAAAAACATGGTTAAAAATAGAATATCTGATGATACATAAAATCTCCCATGACAAAGCAAGAATACGAGGAAAGATGAATTGAAATTTGTTTCAGCCTTGGCTTCTCCATTTCTGGATGGGAAGTTCAGTGACAAATTTATTCATACAATCACACAACTATGAAACATTCACTTTCTGCATCAAATTTCTAAGGTTTTGCTACTTGCTACAATCATGGCTGTGAGGAAGTGCAACACTGTCTGGATGAACACTGGGATATATTGCACGTTGAAGTTATTTACATTTCCCCTGAGCTTTCCATGAGTAGTGAAGTTGTGCTGCAGTGTTAGGAATGATGGTTACGCTCATGGTCTAATATGGATTCTTCAAGGTTTTGCAGCAACTGAATGAGATTGTATTCGCATAGTCAATGAAATTGTGCATGTAAGGAAGCAAGAGGATGCTCCCTTATACAAAACGGTGTTGAGACGAGAATAGGCAGCGTGGTGCGCCATCTTCGAATTACCCGTTCCTTTGTAAATCCTTCTCAATCTAATACATTCTCTCACTTTCATTCTCAAAACTCTCTCACTCTCTTTTCTTGCAATCGTGTTATGTTGTGATGTGACGTCGTGCCGTGCCGTGCCGTGTCGTGACGCGCTGTGACGCGCCGTGTCGTGCCGTGACGTGTTGTGACGTGACGTGTTATGTTGTGCCAAAACCAACTTGGGGATATTTACCTTACGCACTCCTAGTGTGTAACAGTGCACTCACTCAAAGATGGTGAAGCTCAGCCTTCAATATACACACTTCAGTGTCTTGATGACTTGAAGCTGAAATGCATAAAATTGCATTTGAGTAGCACAATCTTTATTGGATAATTCATGCAAATGCATAGGAACATTCATGTAAGTATAAGGAACTTTGATATGCCACTCATCATCAAATTTGGGAAAGAGGACATACAACATTGGCATATATACACTATGCAAGTTTAACATTGCAATATGATGATTGTTTGGAGTTTAAACATGAATATCTTGATTGCCAAGAGTATCCTTGTCACCTTGACCTGGCATGATTGTTGCAACCTCAATTCAACTAGAACCGAGTATTAGTCATTACTTTTGTGGAACACTAAAGATGGTCATTCTCAATTCTATCACGGGATTATCTTGCAATTGCTACTATAGATCTAAAAGCTTGGGCGTATACATTGTGCTAATGTATCATACATTGAAGCTCTTCCAATAAGTTATGCAACAAATTAGGTACAATGCCCAATAGATCGGATAACTCATGCTCAATGTCATAAACATAAAGTTGAGCAAATTGCGGCTTTTCTCGTTGTTGCATATTTGGTAAAAGAAAATCTAAGATGATAAGTTGAGCCATGTACTTGAAAAGTGTTACTATTCTTGCCAACACTTAAAAGCTCATCAATATTGGCACCACGTGAAACCAATGCAAGAGCACTATTATATGCTTGTATATTATTTTTGAACACTACTTGGAGGGTGCACACCATGTAATAAATCATGCAGTTGTTTTAAAGGATGTTGCAAATGGTTCTAATAACACTTTTTTATTTTGGTTACAATGTCTACTAATCAAAACTGATTTGATGCATTTTTGTTTCACATCTCCATAGTTTAGTTGAGTATCACTCACAAATCTCAAAAAGATCCCAAATGGAGTGTATGTCTAGGTTTTGAAATAATAATATTATATTTGTAGGATGCATATCCACTACAAGGAGAGCATGTAAAATGGAGCAAAGTCCACCATTTTGAGGGTTAAATACATGAGCATTATTAATATATGTAGCATTAACTACTCTCTCTTGATTTTGCCAATTTCCACCATTGTTGTCTATCATTGACATTGGAGCTTCATGGATAAGAACATTAGGTTTGTTATTTCCATTAGAAATACTGTTTAAAGTGGTTGATAGCTTGTGTCTTGTTTTAGAAATAGTAGATTGCTAACAAAGTCATTACACTGGTTAATAACTTATACACTATTGGTGAATGAAATGTAAGGCTTGAGGGGGTGTATCTAGTTTGGTGAGAGTGGTGAGTGATATGCAGAAGAGTTTTATAGGATTTGCACCTATAGGGATGGAAAATTAGGAGACATTTAGAAGAAGCGGTTTGAATGTCATGAGATAGACTATAAGAAATATGTCAAATGTACAACAATGTTATTATGACATTAGAACATACATTTGGCAATGTATCTATACATATATGTATATATGTATGTATATGTATACACACATACACGTATATGTTGCGTGCATTCGCATACACATGAACACTTATTTCTGCTTTCATTGGCATTTAGGGCACGCATGAGCCCATGCACACACCCTTGCCCTTTCTACTATGATTGGTGTTTAGGGCCATATACTTTGTATGACATACCTCTCAGATATAACATGCGAAAAGCCATACTTAAAATGCTACCACCTGTTTCTTTCTATGCCCCTTATCACTTTCTCACCATATGGATAAGCAATGCTACAAAGGGTCTTTACTTTGGCTTTTGGATTATTGGCATGATGCCAATCAAGTCTTACTTAAAGGATTCATCCGACCACCCTGTAGTAGCATATCGGGCTATAGTCCTAATAGAAATTGGCCTTAATCATAGTTGTAATGCTACCACCTGTTCCTCTCTATGCCCCTTATCACTTCCTCACCATATGGATAATCAATGTTGCAAAAGGTGTTTATTGTCATTTTTGGATAATTGGCATAATGCCAATTAGGTCTTACTTAAAGGATTCATCAACCACCCTGTAGCAGCATATCGGGCTGTAGCCTTGATTGAAATTGGTCACCACCTTTATTGTGGCTTGCCAGGATATCCCAAACTCCCCCATTCTTACCAACAAATTGACCCTTTAAATCCCACACGAGTTACAAACATGGTTGGTAAGTGGCACTAACTTTTAAAATTCAACCCTTTGCAAAACCATTATTGCACGATAACATGGGCTATTTAGTAGCATGATTGGTGCAATATTCTAGCAGCTTGTTATGAAGAATATACATGATTCATCAACCATCCTGTAGCAGCATATCGGGCTGTAGCCTTGATTGAAATTGGTCACCACCTTTATTGTGGCTTGCCAGGATATCCCAAACTCCCCCATATCTTACCAACAAATTGACCCTTTAAATCCCACACGAGTTATAAACATGGTTGGTAAGTGGCACTAACTTTTAAAATTCAACCCTTTGCAAAACCATTATTGCATGATAACATGGGCTATTTAGTAGCATGATTGGTGCAATATTCTAGTAGTTTGTTATGAAGAATATACATGATCTCTTGCACATTCCCATAGCCCCACAACTTTGTTTTCCTTGACATTTGAGCATTTCTTATGCTACTACTAATCCCATATCTATTAGTTGCAATGTTCTAACGTTCTTCTTTTGTATATATGCAAGTAGCAGGTGCAACCTCTCTGTCTTTTTATGTAGTTGTACTTCATGGATCCTAGCTCTTTTTGCGATGCTAGTATACACTTTGCATATTGCAATATTATGCTATAACCAATATTAAAACAAGGATAAATTTCTAGTAATTTACAATGCATGACTCTATTTTGATATTAGTTTGTAACATTATTGCTTTCTTATAACACATACACACTTGCACATATAGATATAGAGACACGTGCATGCATATGCACACACAGATGTACATGTATACATGAGAGAGAGAGAGAGAGAGAGAGAGAGAGAGAGAGAGAGAGAGAGAGAGAGAGAGAGAGAGAGAGAGAGAGAGAGAGAGAGAGAGAGAGAGAGAGAGAGAGAGAGAGAGAGAGAGAGAGAGAGAGAGAGAGAGAGAGAGAGAGAGAGAGAGAGAGAGACGTGTATTAATGTCTATAAAAAAACCAAATGAGCCTACATATGAAGATAGATTCACGTGCATATAGAGACACGTGCATGCCTACATATAGAGACACGTGCATGCATATGCACACACAGATGTACATGTATACATGAGAGAGAGAGAGAGAGAGAGAGAGAGAGAGAGAGAGAGAGAGAGAGAGAGAGAGAGAGAGAGAGAGAGAGAGAGAGAGAGAGAGAGAGAGAGAGAGAGAGAGAGAGAGAGAGAGAGAGAGAGAGAGAGAGAGAGAGAGAGAGAGAGAGAGAGAGAGAGAGAGAGAGAGAGAGAGGTGTATTAATGTCTATAAAAAAACCAAATGAGCCTACATATGAAGATAGATTCATTTGAACCTCAAGAAGCTATTATATTATCTAAGTTGTATTAATGTCTAAAAAGGCCAAAACAACTTATGAGACCAAAATAAAAACATTTGAAACTTGTGGAGTTATTATATTTTCCCAAGTAGAGTTGTGTTTGTAGCATTGAAAAAGTTTGTAAGAATATGTTGGCTTACACCCCCAAGGTTCCTCCCTTGGGACTAGGACTCAAAAGAATGAATCGGATTAAAGTCCTCCAAAAAAGGCAATAAATTCGCATACACTATGTGCTAATACATTAACAATTTATTACAATTTGGTGTGCCAAACTTAAAACGTAGATATTCCTTGATTCATATTCATATTCTATCCCTTCACCATGGTATTCCCTTCTCTTGTTTCTTCCTCATGTACTTATCAACCCTTTGTGATATTCTTTTTGAACCTTGATCTCATTGGTTGTTGACATTACCTTAGCTTCAATCCCTCTCTAGCTCAATAAAGTGTACTACAAGCGGCTTATAGGCTAAGGGAGGGTCACTATAGCATGTGTGCGTACACACACAGACTTATACATATGTGTAGCTACCCTTTTTTGCTACTAATCAATGACTAATGGAGCCTTTTTTATATGGAACAAAGTGACATAATACAAGAGAGGTATTAAGATTGAGACAATAGCAATATGCTATTCATTTTACTTATGTACAAAGAGGAAAATGATTTTATGGTCTAGGTCTAAATTTGCATGCCTTTGTTTTGGTCTACATTTATTGAAACTTGATCTTTAATATAATAGTTCTTTCAAATTCATATTCCTTGACCTATCGCTTTCATGATTGTTTCAATGATCCCACTTAAAGAGACACTCTAAATTTTATTTTTTTCAAACAAGACATGAACAAACGCTTGTTTGATCTACATCTTTCATAGTCTTATCTATAATGTAAATGAGGGATCTCCCAAACTAGAGATCCATCCTACATGGCATACACAAAGTGATCCTAAGCTTAAAAGATTTTGACAATTCATAGAAAACTTGCTTTTAGGTTTGTTCTCTATTCCCAACCTCTTCTCCTATCAGCTTTCCAAAAAAGAAAACCCCCCTCCCTCTCTGAGAAAAAATCCATCCTATTTTATAATCAAAGGATCTCCCAAACCTAGGACCAAACCTACATGGCATGCACAAAGTGATTGCAAGCTTTAAATACTTTGCCAATTTAGAAATTGTTTTTGGTTTTTTCTATAACTAGCCTCTCCTACTGCCCTTTTGAAATATGAATTTCCCACTCTTCCCTAGTAGAAAGGAGTTGGTGCTAGCCTCTTTAGGTTTCTTTTTACAAAAAAGAGCTTTTGGGGAGAGAGAGAGAGAGAGAGAGAGAGAGAGAGAGAGAGAGAGAGAGAGAGAGAGAGAGAGAGAGAGAGAGAGAGAGAGAGAGAGAGAGAGAGAGAGAGAGAGAGAGAGAGAGAGAGAGAGAGAGAGAGAGAGAGAGAGAGAGAGAGAGAGAGAGAGAGAGAGAGAGAGAGAGAGAGAGAGAGAGAGAGAGAGAGAGAAGTTTATTACCGTCCACGAAAGGCCAAATTATGACCCATGGGACCTTTCTAGATTTACAATGATTCTCCTCCCCCATGGTAAGAAAGGATAGATATGGTGAAAGAATGATCTATGCAGCGTGGTTCTCCCGAAAGCATAACATGCGGGTGATGAGATCCCCTAACTTCGATATAGGAGTAGTGGTCAGAAAACTGGTGAAGTGGCCCTTGTAATGGGATATCAAAGCCAGCTTGTATGTGTGCATATGCTGGGCATGCCATAATCATGTGCTCCTCTGATTGTACACTCTGTAGTCCACACTGCTTGCATAACCTCGTCTCTCTTGCGTGTCCACTCCATGCACCTGTCTCAATCAATAAAGTGTGTGACTGAGTTCAAAGTCGTGCAATACTCCGTCTAAATACCATTGAGAGCGGGTTGTCTATGTATGGTTGCATGTGTGCCTCTGCCTGCATGTAGGATTCTCAAAATGAAGGATAGATATGAATATTGTAATAAGCAAGTTTGCCATTTTGTCCTTTGCTTTGATGTTTTGCTTGATACACTCGTAAGAGGTCTGATTGAAATGTGTCCATGCATATATCTTGGATGCCATATCGAGATATCTATCCACTCCCCACCCTTTAAACCATTTTTGCATATCCAGCACCATCTTGTTGAAAGCACTTTACTTTTCCACGTTTTTTGTAGGCGTGTGCTAGCATCCCATGCCTATTTGGGGAGCCTACTATCATCCATTTGATGTACTCGGGTGGCATATCTCAGTACTCAGATCATAGCATGTACCTTAATTGGCCGACGGCTAGTTTCCAAAAGCATAAGTACATATGGTGTGGTGCTTTTGATGCCCAAATGTCTACAAATAAAAGCTTTTTGCAGCTTCTCAATGTACGGTTGCAATCGTTTTTAAAGCGATAATACTTGCTTTTCCCTATTGCTAATCGTCGCTCCACACATGTTTGCCATTTGTGGTCTACATGTATCTCAATCCCCAAGTATTTGAAAGTAGATACTACCTCTATAGACTGTCCCGCATAATGTACTTTTGGTGGGGTCTTTGATTGCTTGGTGCACACACCCATTAGCTTTGTTTTTGATACATTCATTGTCAAACCACTATCTTGACAAAACCGTTCAAGAATCCCCATGAACTACTACATATGTTTCCCAATATATGTAAAGAAGACCACATCATTTGCATAAAGCAGGAGCAAGATAAACATACCAATATGCAAGCTTTTGGCTTCCTCTTCATTCATAGCCGTGAGAAGTATTTCCTCTAGCTTATCAACGCATAAACCAAATAATGTAGGGGAGATAGGGCAACCTTGTTTGCCTCCCATATTACTCTTAAATACTTGTGACAACCCATTGCGACCTCTAAGGCGGCACACCACTCGTTGATATATCATGTAAATTCCCATGCATAGATCATTTGGGACCCCTAATTCTTGCATTCGTTGCCATAAGCCAACCCTTGGTACGGTGTCAAAAGCTTTCTTAAAATCCACAAAACAGTAATATAGGGTTGCTCCGTTAAGCCGACTCTCATCCATAAGCACACGTAAAGTAACCAAATAGTCTATGGTGTTATGACCAGGGTGAAAAATTGCTTGTCCATAAGCTCGTTTGTTATTACTTTTTGCCCATTTACTCAATTGCATTTCTAGGATAGTGCTGAATAGCTTTGCCATGCTTGAATTGACCATAATCATGCGGTAGTTTGTGAGCAAATTGTGATCTCCTCCCTTATACAATGGTTGTATCCAATTCTCCTACCATTCTTGGAGAAAACCATATGCAAAAGCATGATGTATCACATGCAACATAAACAGTCTTGTCTCCTTTGTTGTCCACTATCAACATCTCCACTTTCAACTGCAAAGTATCACATGCTATTCCATTAGCCATCTTGTTGAGGGCTGTCTCCAATGTTTCTAAAGTGAATAGATCACTACATGGTTGCGCATGTACATCACATTTGATGGGATGTACCCCTTTATGCATGTAAAGTTCTATAACATACGATAGCATGTCAGCATCAGTAAAATCCCCCATAACATTTAACTATTTGGTTTGCAATTTTCTCCATGCTTGCCTTAGACATTTCTCAAACTCCCCAACATCTTCACTTTCTTTGGCCACTACATATCGTCGTCAATTTTTACGCGTGAGAGCATTATATCATTTTTCTGCCTCACTTCATTCTTGTCCCTTAGGGAGGATTTTCAGCTTTCTATGTGCAGCCTTACATTTATCATCAAACCATTTCTTGAATGGCAATCCTTTGACATTTTTGTGATTGCTCTTTGGTTTCCCAAAAACCTCTATAGCCATATTTAACATTGCATCTCTTAGATTAGCCCATGTGCTCCTAGTAAGATTGCTCATAAGACTATCCAGGTGACCAGCATATGCTTGTTTCTTGTCTACCTCAATACGGAATGCACTAGAACCTAATGTGTCCCTTGTATGTCCTACATGGTGGCCAATATCAAGTGTCAATCCCAAAGCTATATGATCTGATTCTAGATGTTTTTCACCTAACCAGAACTCTCTGATCATGCATAAATCATTCATGTGTACCATTGCATAGTCTACCACACTGGAATCTCCACTAGCTGAGTAGGACGTGTATCCTTCAGTATATTGGGGAAACAATTCATACCATTCAATATCGGCATGCGCAAACCATTAACCATATCCATCAAAGCACATCCATGAGCATTAATGTCAGTATCCTCAGTCTGTCTACACCAATGTGCATCTACATCCACAACCTCTTCCTTGTCTAGCTCATCACGAGCTATGGGCTGAAATTGCATACGTCCAATACGCACATTTAAGTCACCTAAGACCATTCACATGTCCTTGTTGCATATATGTGCATGCATCCATACTCAAATGTTCAAAAGGTTCTTGTAAATCCACTTCATATCGTGCATAGAAGGGGGACTCCTTATGTGGAATGTAACATCCCACAATGTATGTGGAATGTAACATCCCGCAATGTACATTGGTGCAGTGTGCTTGAGCATAATCCATATGTACTGCTTATGTTTGTCTACTTTACATACATCAATCATTCCTTCCAAATGGCATTTTTATATGCATGCAACTCCTCCTTGCCCTCATTTTCCTACATGTGGCTAATATGTGCTATGAATTATGTACCCTGGGATATTCGGAATTCTACATGTCTCCTGCTCCCATGTCTCGGCGAGGAACACAATGTCAACATCACCAACCATAGCATTAATGCTTTCACCTTTATGCCATGGAAACCCTCTACGATTCCAAAACAACACCTTCACAATTGCACAAACTCCCATGGGTCACGCATCCCTATGCATCCTTTGAAGTGTTATCACTAGATTTCTTTCGCTTATTGTATTGCTTCCGACATTCCTCTTGTTGCATGGGGTGTGATCCGCATTTACATAAAAATCTGTTCCCTTGAGGTATACTCGACTAATGTCTAAAAGTATAGTTTCCTTACATGCATCCAATAGAGTGCATACAATGGCTCTTGCCTTCCCATCGTCTTTCTTCTTGCCCATACGTTGAGCACCAAAGATAGGTACATCTGCCATGGAAAAATTCTTACCAAAAAACTCCGTGACTTCCATAGTAAGAGACAGTGCAGTCTCATCATCTGTTTCGGGCAATCTCCAAATAACCAGGTTTTGGGCCCGGTTTTATCTTTCTTTACGTTCACGTGCATCCACATCATCTACCACTGCATCACCACCCTCTGCATGAAGTACATGCATGTCTCCATTTGGGGGAGTATCTGCTACTACTCTGGCCCATGTTTTTGGTGTTTCCATGCATGTGCGTGTTGCCATACTCATTTCCAAATCAACGATTCTCTTGGCCTATTCCTCCATAGTCTGTTCCAACTGTGTATTCTTTCTTTCCAATGCTTGACACTTGAGAGCCAACCATGTGATTTCTTGATTATGTGCATTGATTGATGCTTGAAGTATTGCCAAAAAATTCCATATCCCATTCTGTGAGATTTCTCCAACACATGGCTGCTTCAACACTCTAGTAGAGAGAGGTGAACTTGTGGTTGTCGAGTTGGCTTTGCCGCATGTGACAGATCATCCACTCCAAGAAAGGCGATCATTAGTATCTCCAATCGTAGTCATGTTTCCTAGTTCTTAGCTTCTACAACAATAAGTAGGGGACATGGGGGAGCTTACGACAGAATCATGAAGGGTGGACAACAGGAGAAGAGTAGGGCATTGAGGTGTAATCGCACGATGGAGAGTGGATGTCTTGTTTCTTCTGCTCTCCCTAGTGAGCCATGGTTGCCAGATGCATGATTTGCCTCCTTTATGGATATCAAGCACACACAGAGTGATTATTTGTCCTATCTCCTTGCCAACTTTGTAATAAGCGCTCCTTGCTGATCCATGGTTGTCAGATGTAGGACTCGCCTCCGCAAAGAGAGAGAGAGAGAGAGAGAGAGAGAGAGAGAGAGAGAGAGAGAGAGAGAGAGAGAGAGAGAGAGAGAGAGAGAGAGAGAGAGAGAGAGAGAGAGAGGGAGGGAGGGAGGGAGGGAGGGAGGGAGGGAGGGAGGGAGGGAGGGAGAGAGGGAGAGAGAGAGAGATCATCTTGCTTTTGAGGGGACAATCCATTGAATAGATCAAAGTTATGGAAAAATCATCATCCAAATCATTTAACTAGTATACATGTCAATCATATAAGCTATGATGACTAATGCAAGTGAAATAGTTTCCATTAAAATTATTACTTGCATCCTGGATGTAAAAATAGCGAGTAAGAAAGAGAATGTGAGAGTGTTTTGGTCAGTCACACAAAATTAGTCCTTTTGCTTTATAGAGTTTGAATGCAGGGTAGGAGTCATAGAGATGATACCAAGGTCTGCAAACAAATGGCCTAACCATAGGACCTCCTTGAAAGCCTCAGTGGTGGTGGCACAATGTACTCAGCCATGTAGTGCATTTTTGCACTCTAGGCATCCAAGAAACAACACCTCCAACAAAGATGAAGATATATCTAGAGATAGACTTCTTGTTATCTACATGTCTTGCATAATCTAAGCTATGTAGCCCATAGTGTCCTAATTTCCATAGCAAAGGCACAAGTTTGTAGTGCCCTTAAGGTATCTCATAATACCATCCATAACATCCCAATGTCACTTGCTAGGTGTTGCCATGTAATGAGCCACAACTCACAATGCAAATGCTATGTTAGGTCTAGTGGCTATTACGACGTACATCAAGCTGCCCAATGTGGATGCATAGGGAAGCTTGGCCATCTTGGCCCTCTCATCATTTGGCTACTTGATTCACCTTCATATGGGAAGGTAAAGGGTGCCAATGGGCTTAGCACCCTACATATAAAATTGCTCAACCTCCCTATGGATGTACTCCTATGATAAGTAGATGAGTCCCTTAAAGCGATAATGGGTAATGTGCATACGAAGTATGTGTGAAGCATACTTCATGTTCTTCAACTCAAAGCTCTCCTTGAGTTGAGTCTTCAAATCATGAGAACTCCTAGCAATCAGCATACTATCAATATTTAATACCATAATGATAAGGCTACCATCACAAGCCTTCTTCATGTAAAGAGGATCCATAGCATTGTGGGTATAGGATTGTGAATCCATGAAGGCATCAGACTTACGATACCATTCCCTAGGTGCATGCTTAAGTCCATAAATACTTTTCCTCGATTTCCACATAAGGTGTTCCCTACCTTTTTCCACAACCCCTTAGGTTGTTGGATACAAATATCCTCATGCAGGTCCCTATGTAGAAGTTGCTTATCTTATCATCAATATACTGCAACTCTAGATCAAATTATGCATTCAAGGCCAATGCCAAGTGAAGGGTAGTCATCTTGACCACAAGAGAGAAGATATTATCAAAGTTAACTCCCTTCTCTTGTTTAAAACCCATTACAACCAATCGGGCCTTATCTGTTGGCTTAGGGTGACAAGGGGTGCTCTTCAGCTTAACATTTTTGTGGATTTCTCATGCAGTGATTGGGTTCTTGTATTGATGCATGTAAGCAAGGGGGCTACTTAATCACATGGGCAACTTGTTTTTTTGAGAAGCAAGGGAGTTTTCTTGTTCAAAAAGCACAAGGACTACTTGTTAAAATAAGTTCACAACCTACTTATGTTTGTTGAGTAGAGGGAGGACAAGAATTGAGCTCATATTAGTTATGCCATTGATTGGACTTTAGTATCCCACATTTGATTGCTTGTTGCTTGAGTATGCCCTCACATAAATCAAACATGGAAAATACATTCTCTTGACTTGAAGTGATTCATGACATTAAAAAAAAAACAACCTACTTTTTTTGGATAAGGATAAGTTAGCGTTAATACAAAGACTTTAACCATTACTTTGAAAATCTATTTTCACACTATGTCAAGTGAACTGGCTCACCTTGCACTAATTTGACAATATATCTATGCACATTGAAGTTGTTGAATAAGTTATTTTTAAAGCTACTTTCATACTTAGATCTGCAAAACTAGTTAGAAAAAAGTTGGAATTACATTGCATGCACTTGAATTGGTTTAAAATTATCACTTTGGCAAAATAGTTGTTTTTGCATTGCAAAAGTTGAAATTGTTATTTCTTCAACAATTTGCAGAGAACTATATTCACATTGTGAAGGATCTGTTCTAGTTATTTTAGTGAACTAGCTCAGCAAGTCTGTATTCACATTATAGAGAGGCAAATTAGTTGTTTGGAAGGACTAAAATGAGGCTTTTATATAGGCTTTTGGGGTTTATTTTGCTTGAAATTTGTTATCAAGACATTATAGAAAAATTACAAAAAAAAAAACATCAAGAAGTGCTTGGACCTCTTTTTGGGCATCGAATTGAATTATTTGGCATGTGTTTGCTATTTTTTGGTTATCATAGTGAGCACTTTATTTGTAGTATTTTTGTCCTTATTAATCTAGTTGACATCATTTAGTCTCTTCTTGGTTTGCATTTATTGTGGTTGTGATGGTTTCATTGTCTTCTTTTGAAACACACTTTTCCACATTCAGAAGTTGGATGGCATTAACTTCTCTTACAAGAAGAAGAAAATTTACAATGTCTTGGTGCAAAAGAAGCATGTTAAACTCATTAAATGCATCATGCTGACACTCTCCAATTTAATGTATTTTACTGCAAAGGACACTGATGGTGGTGATTTTGGTGTATGTAATATGCATTATAATTGCTAAGACAATTAAAGCTCTAGATCTCATATGCATTGGCTGAAAAAGCTTATTGATGTTCACATGAAAGAAGGGATGTCTATGTCTAATCACTTGAATGTGCTCAAAATCATTTTCAGCCACCTTTTAGCTTAAAAGATTACTTTTGAGGACTTTATCAAAACCATGCTCTTGCATGTTACTTTAGCTAAAAGTTGGGATACTTTCAAGACAGCTACAGGTAATTTGGCACATGTGAGTGGTTTGGCTAGTATAGATGTTGAGAGTAGCTTGCTTATTGAGAAGGTCAATAGAAAGAATTATGTAGGTACCAAAATTTTTGAACCATTTACTATGGCAGTGAAGTCTAAGTGAGGGAAATTTTTTGAAAGTTTTGGAAGATTGCAGGAGGCTCTTTAGAGGATTTCAGAAGAGTGTTTGCATATCAACGTTCATTATCTTAGTTATATTAGCAAAGCTTATGTCATCGATGATGTCACCATGCTTATATCAATGCTTATGTCATCTCATATCTAAACACTTCTTCTTAACTTGTATTAAAAAGAGACAGGCTATAACCCTTTCAATCTTATCAACATTAGCTATGATGCTTCTGCCCTCTTAAATTCTAGTTTTAAAGCCTTGTATCTTCAATTCTTGTCTTGGCTTGGATCTAGTCTTGTCTTGTATCAAGATCTTGTCTTGTATTGAGAATCTAGTCTTGTTATAGACATCATCGTATCAATCTCATATCAAGAAATATATTATTGAACTCCATCTTCTTGCAATAAAGAACCAAGTTCTTCTTCTTCTTCTTCTTCAATTTAATTCTCCTCTAAGTTTTGAGGCAACAATCTTTACCCTTGCCAAGTTCTTGTTGCCTTCATAAAAGAGCCTTTATGGTATGAGGATGCAATGTCAATATGATTTAGTTGCCTAAAGACAAGCATATGTTACCATGAAAATGGATGTAGAAGTTGAAAGTATCACCAATAGATGCACTACCTAAATATGAGGCAAAGTTTGTAGCCAAAAGATTTTACCTAGAGAAGAGAATGGACTTTGATCGGCGGATCTTTTCACTACTAGTTAAGATGACTACTCTTTATGTAGCACTTGCATTGGTTGCCAACATGGTGTTAGAGCCTCTCACAAAATTTAATAAAGTTGAGATGGATACAAAGAAAATGAAAGAAGAAAAGAAGAGAGAGAGAGAGAGAGAGAGAGAGAGAGAGAGAGAGAGAGAGAGAGAGAGAGAGAGAGAGAGAGAGAGAGAGAGAGAGAGAGAGAGAGAGAGAGAGAGAGAGAGAGAGAGAGAGAGAGAGAGAGAGAGAGAGAGAGAGAGAGAGAGAGAGAGAGAGAGAGAGAGAGAGAGAGAGAGAGAGAGAGAGAGAGATCCCCCATGCATGAGTGAGCATCTCTCTCACATATGTCTTTAGTGTATTACAAATAATTTTTGTGTTCAAAATAGGATATTGCATCTACTTTATACTCTTTAAATCTTTGCATGGATGCCCTTACCTCTCCTCATCATAAATCCTAAAATCTAAATGGAAATCTAAGATTTGATCATGCTTGACAAAATAAATGTCTAGCCATAAGGCTATAAAATGAAGGTTACGAAAATATCAAATAGTCTTGCACATTAGCGTGATAATGAATAATGCACTACATATAAACGATAACAAAATATTATTTCCACACATCAAAGTGCTCCCTTTGTAAATATAGGAACAAGTTTATATGCATTTCTCCAACCATTAATGATTGGGTCTCACCAAAGTACAAAACATATGAAATTCTCAACCATTGGCCTAGCATAATGCGATGGGTGCTATATATACATGTAAAATAGATCACCATTATGTGATGAATAATTAAGATTGTTAGCCATGGTCATGGTCTCACACTTTATGGATCATGTATTATGCCCTTAGCATGGTTGGACCTTAGTTATGTTAGTCTTATGTGTGCGAGGCAGCCTCTATTTGTCTCATGAAGTTCATTGCCTCACGAAGTGCAAATTTGGGGCAGTTGCAAAAACGTGACCTGATGAGGTATTTTGTGTATTCTTCTCATAGATTTGGTCATATGTGATGTCCATGCTTGATGTATGATGGATTTATCTAATTATGAAGAGAATCTGGTGGTTGGCACCATCATCTATGGTGTCTTTGTCTCATTTGCAGCATGTTTTGTGTGTTATACCTCTCATTTTCTGATTTGTAGTGTAGAATATAGTGTGTCTATGCTTCTATATGGTTACTTTTGAGTTTCCATGGTTTCTGGATGCGATATCGAGTATTTACATCATGAGGCATTCTCTGTCCTGTTATGTATTCTACATAGATAGGGCATCAACACTTTGATGATCCTGCCAAGCTTTTCTGAATCTCTGGTGTGGACGTTTCATAGCAAAATGACTTCAGTTGATGCCAGAAATTTGAAGCTCTGTAAAACACAACCTTGTTTCATGGAAGAAAACCAAATTTCTTGTATACAATTCAAAGGGTTTTATGCATGTAGATCATGTCATTCTTTTCTTGATCATGTGGTGAAAAACCCAATAAAAAACGACTTTGTTTGAGGCCAAAAATTTGAATTTTCTGCATGAAGCAGAGGTTGTTGCATGAAGTAGTTTTTTTGCATGAAGCATTCTTTGTTGAAAGGTTTTCCAGATGTAGAATTTGTGCAGAGATTTGAAGAAGTACTTGAGATTGGTGAAAAATGACTGTTTTATGGATGAAAAATGTATTTTATGTTTGGAGTTCAAAGGGTTTTGTGTTGGTATATGCTGCCATTGATTCTTTGTGTCTCTGTGTTCAAACACCATTAAAAATGGCAAAGGTTGAGGCCATAAATTTGAATTTGCTATATGGACCAGAATGCCTACATGGAGTGCAATTTTCCGCATGAAGTAGAGTTCCGGTAGTTTTTGCATGAAGCAGAATTCCTATGTGGAGCAGATTTCCTACATAAAGCAGAATTCTTGCATAAAGCAGAATTCCTGCATGGAGCAGAAATCTTGTGTGGAGCAGAATTCCTGCATGGAACATAATTCGTGCATGGAGCAGAATTCCTGCATGAAGCAGTTTCCTCCATGAAAGCAGTTTCATGCACGAGGCAAAGTTTCTGTATGAAGTAGAATGTCCTAAAAATCTGAAATTTTTGTCAAGACATGAAGGAGGGAAGATTGCTTGAAGCAGTGACAACTACTTGAAGCAATGGGTAAATCAAAGGAAAAGAAAAAGCATTGCAAAGTTTGCTTTGAGTTTGTACATACATCAAAGCATTGTTCTTATGTTCACGGGTCTTGTCAAGACCGAAAATCTTGCAAGTATTTCTGCATGCTTGATTTATGCAATGAGTTTGATGGTATCCGCAAGAGGTTTTCATCAACAGTAAAGAAGGCTTCAAGTTTGAAGATTGATAAAGCATGGGAGAAGTTGGATTCTTTTGAGGATATTCTTCATGATGCTTATGAAAGGCATGATGATCATGAAGGCAAGAAAGTCAGGTCTTATTCAAGCATTAAGCATATTGGAGATTGCTTATAGCAATTGAAAAGCTCAAGGAAAGATATGAAGATGTTTTGGATTCTGATTCAAACTTTGATTCAAGTTCAAGTGATGATGATGATGATTGGTGCTCTTTACCCATGGTCTTACCAAAGATTGAGGTAAAGGGAGCGAGAGAGGACAAGAGCCAAAGAAGCCAAGAATCCTCGAGTGCCCCAAACCCCACAGAGCAACTTGCCAACAGGAGAGTGGATCATCATACACTTTGCATAAATAATCTCAAGGTATTTTCTGTATTTTGGTGTTTTGCAAACTGTCAGAATCAATCTCCAGTCATCTTTAATCAAGAAGAAAGGAAGCCAACAGTTATGAACAATGAAGATGATCAAATTGGTGATCAAGAAAATCGGTTCTATATTCCAGAAGATGATGATGTTATGGATGATAAGTTTGTGGATTATGGTTGTTGCAATGAAGATGTCATTGTGCATGATTTTCTTGGTTCTCTTATTGATGTTAAGGAAGATAATGCAACTACTAAGTTGGATTTCAATGAAGGAACTTTGTCAGAACTTGAAGAAGTGCCACTACTTGTAGTGCAAATGGATATGAGGAACAAGTTAGTGTTCTGCTCCTAGAATTGAGGAATTGCAAGATTAGCACTGTAATCCCTTTGCAGGAAGAGCAAGTTTGCAAGATTTGCACTACATCTCCTTTGCAAGAGTTGGTTTAATATGAAGCATTGCAGAATGCAATCAGTTTGCATGGTTTTTCTAAAGTTCCCCATGAGGTACACTCTATGCTTCAATCTCCAATTGAGATGATTCATTGGTTTTCTATTGAGCTTGAAAAGGAGAGAAATGCAGCCAATGTTACAGCAATTGAAGCTTTGTCTATTATGAATCAGCTCCAAGAGGAGAAATCATTACTACACCAAGAGGTTTCTCAACTGAGGAATGTAATGGATTTCCAAGTTTCTCATTATTTTGAAGTCATTAATGCTCTTGAGGAAGTTGTTCTGCACAAGGATAATGAAATTGTTGATTTGCATACACAGTTGGTATTTTCTCCTGATTCAAGCAAGATGTTATTCTTGAGGATCTCTATGCATTGAATGATCAGGTTGTTGATGTTTCAATTCAAACAACTATTTTTGAAGTGTTTGAGGACTCTGATCAGTCTATCGTTGAAGTATTTAGAAGTATGCATGTACCTATAGTGGTTATCTATGCAGTTCATATTACAACAGGAATGGTTGATGTTATTCATGTTGATTGGTTTTTTAGCATGAAAGTATTGATGTTGTATGAGATGGATGCTTGTACCAAGTGTATGCTACAATTTTTTGTATCAAGAAAGCTTCAGAATGATATGCAAGAACCTAAATTTCAGCAATTCTTACTGTTGAATTCTGAATTCCTACAACATTATTTTAACTTCATGCAACGGCAACCAAACTTCATATAGCAGCAAGCCGAATTTTTGCAGTACCTACAATAACAAGCTGAATTCTTGTACTTCCTACAATAGCAAAATGTACTACAACATTGAGATTACATCAACTAGGAATAAACAAAAAATATAAACCACAATACGTGTGTGTGTGTGTGTAAAAGGTAATGAGTATGTATTTTCTAAAAGCAACGAATCTACAGAATCACCATGAAAATGAGAGGTTGTGGATTTTCCAAAGACTATTTCCAAAGACTAAGTGCACATGCAATCCTATCACTTTTGCACTCATAATAGTAATATGTATCCTTTTAAGACTTTTGCTTTTCTTACTTGAATGCTTGCTTTTGTCAAAGAGCGTCTAGGGCCTATCTAATTATTACTAAGTTCAAAATCATAATTCTTCCCTTACTAAAATATTTATATTTACCTAAGTCTAGAACACAAAGTTACAATAATATACATAAGTACATATGTAAGTGCATAAATAAATCCATGCAATAGAAGTACTCAAGAAAATAATAGTCCCATGTACAACATGCACTTCACTTATAAATACAAGTAGAATTCATTTGTACAACCATGTTTACTAATTTGCAAATCAAAAAATAGAAAAGACATTAATTCCTTGCTATCTTTACCAATTGCAATATGAATGATGAAACACATATATGCACATAACAAGTTTCAATTATGATACAAATAATTAATATAAAATCTACAATATAAATCCAATAATTACACCTACTTATCTTCAATAACAAATTAAAGTAAACTAATTATTGTAACATATGGAGCTTATCTAGATGGATGCAAATGTAGCTTTCTTTCATAGGGACTTACATGATGACATATACATGCAATAGCTAGAGGGGTATGTTGTGCAAGGCAAAGAACAATTAGCATGTAATCTTAACAAGAGTTTGTATGGATTGAAGTAGGTTCCAAGAGAGCAGTACCATAAGTTTGATGCTTCATGAGATCTTAGGGATCCATCCAAAGTGAGATAGATTATTGTCTCTACACAAAGAAGGCTATAGATGGTAGTCTTGTGATCTTGAATCTTTACATGGATGATATGCTTATTACTAGGAAAACTATATTGGATGTGGATGCATTGAAGGAAATATTGTATGAAACCTTCAACATGAAGGATTTGTAAAATGCAACTCATATTCTTGGCATGAGGATTATGTGGGTCAGACACAAGGAGATTCTCTATCTATCTCTAAAAGAGTACATTGGGAAAGTATTTGAGCATTTCAATATGGAGAGGGGGAAGTCTATAAATGTTCTATTGCGTCCACTTGGGAAACTTAGCCAAGAGAACATTCAGATGACCGGAGGGCTAAAATGACAAAGATACCATATGCAATCTATAGGCTGGTAGCTTTATGTATTCTATGGTTGTTGCGATTTATGCAATCACACTCCTAAGACAATATCTTTGTATGGAGGAATAGGGCAAGGGACATGCAACAACCTAGGAGAAGCTGCCCGAATACCATAGGGATAGTGAGAAAAGGGGAGCCATCCTATAATTATAAAAGCATGTACTTGACATTATGTTAAATGATGAATGCTATTGTACTTTGTACTTTCAGTCTTGTCTCTCTCTACTCAATATTGTGTTTATGAGTCCAAGCTAATCTATCTTGGAACTTAATTCACTTGAGTAACAATCATGTCTAGTCTTAGTCATCAAGCATCTTGTCATTGACTTCCGTCCTCCATAGCTAAACCTTGCTCAAGGATCCATGTTTCTCAACAATGGTAGGTACACTTCTAGACATTGCTTATGCAATGGGAGTAATTATTAACAGGTTTATAGAAAGCCTTGGCAATAAGCATTGGGAACTAGTGAAAACTATAATGGTACAAGAGCTTTGTGCATTTGTATTGGAAGGAGTGATACATTTGTACTTCGTATGAAAATGTATATTTTGTAGGGAATGTAGACTCTAGGAATTCTAGAATGCTTTTTTTTCAATTCATAGCAGGTGTAGTTTCATGGGTCTCTTGACTATAGGCATGTGCAACCTTGCCTACTAAGGTTGAATATCTTGTTGTTGCCATTGAGGCATATAAGAAAGCTATATGACTTACTCATCTAGTGGGGGATATAGGCAATGCAAGAGAGGTATCCATTTTGCATAGTGATAGAGTGCCATCCAATTGGCATGGAAAACTATCTTTCATGCAAAGACAAAGCATATTGGGATGAAGTATCACATCATCAAGGAAGTCATTCACGAGACAAGTGTAAGGCTTGTTAATATTTGCATAGGTGACAACCCTATAAATCTTCTTTTACAAGAGCTTAATCTTTGAGCATTTTGTATACTACAAAGTGTTGATGGGTATAGAATAGTATCTTCAATGATTATCCTCACTTAAAGATAAATTGGGATTTAAGTGGGAGGTTGTTGGGATAAAGGCCAATAGATAAATACCTAGAGGGAACCCCTTGTATATGTACACATTGTGCATTCATCCATAAATGGAGATAACAGAGAACAAGAGTAACTAAAAGTTCTTGGTTCTCTCTCACACACACAAACATGGTTTCTCATTCTATCAAGATGTTGTTGCATGGAGAGGTTTCTAAGAAACTATAGAATGTTACCTCCTCTAGCCTAGGGGCTGTCACATGACAATAGCTAATTGTACCCCCTCTGTAGTTAGGCCAACATAATTATCATGGATTATTCCTCTCTTACAATGTAGTCTTTTTCTTTAGTATCTCACCCTCTCACTATACCTCTCTCTCACATTATCTCTATCTAACTTTGAGTATCCCAACTCATTATCTATAATTACTTTCATTATTCTCTCTTTTTCTCACTCTCTAAAGCCCTCACTATCCTTTCTCTTACGAATATTCTATTCTCTTCTTTCTTTCCCACTACTCTATCACTCTCTAACTTGCACACTCTCTAAAGCATATACGTTTTCCTTTGAGAGAAAATTTATTAAAGTCTTCTACTAAGGATCCCAACCTTATTAAACAAAGTTTGTCTTACAATCCTTATCACACTACACATCAAATAATCAAAGCATTGAAAGCTATTTCCTTTTAATTAGGATTCGATACTTTCATTGGGTCCCCCCAAGACTCTTGACCCCACATACACATGTGCACACACACACGCAGTAGTTAGAGTGAGAGAGAGTGGAAGAGTCACACACACACACACACACACACACACACACACACACACACACACACACACACACACACACACACACACACACACACACACACACACACACACACACACACACACACACACACACACACACACACACACACACACACACACACACACACACACACACACACACACACACACACACACACACACACACACACACACACACACACACACACACACACACACACACACACACACACACACACACACACACACACACACACACACACACACACACACACACACACACACACAGAGGTGGAAGGTGAGAAAGAAGAGAAATAATAAGTAAGAGAGAGAGAGAGAGAGAGAGAGAGAGAGAGAGAGAGAGAGAGAGAGAGAGAGAGAGAGAGAGAGAGAGAGAGAGAGAGAGAGAGAGAGAGAGAGAGAGAGAGAGAGAGAGAGAGAGAGAGAGAGAGAGAGAGAGAGAGAGAGAGAGAGAGAGAATAGTCGAAGTAAAGATAAATCTTAAGGAGAGAACATTTGAAGTTAGAGAGAGAACAATGAGAGAGAGTGAGATAGAGAAAGTACTAGAGACAATTATTTTAAGGGGGGGGGGGGGAAGATCTATATATCGCAAAGAAAAGAGAGCCATCTCTATTCCCTTTTAATCATACCTTCTATTAATTGATTCCATCAAAGGTTATCATCAATATAAAAAATTGCAAAGTAATTATAGTACCCAAGAGAAGAAGATATGCGGGGAAGGAACCCATGCACAACCATGATGTCATTTTGACCAACAAAATCACCATGGGAGCTAATGTCAATGGAGTAATTTGCCTTACATTGTCAAGGCAATAAGTCAAGGTTTTTTGTAGCATGAGTATGTCAATAAGCTATTATTATTGCTATAAATTCTTGGAAAGGATTGTTGTGGAAAAAAGTGTATTCATTACTTTTTCTATGACTCCTTCATGATTATACTTGTGATTATAATAAGAAGATTTAGTGGATGTATGGCAATTGGATCTGACCTAACCAACCATAAGGCAAAATATTTGAGATACAAACTTGTCTTTTTTTGTGGATGGGCTTACAAAAAGTGTGGGGGTGGTTAATCATAGAGTAGGTGAGGTCATTTATTGGGGAAAGAGGTGCTTTTGGGGTTCTACCTCTTCTATCATCCTTATTTTCAACATCATTTACATGAATTTTGGCATCATCACGATCTCCTTGCTCATCATTGATTTGTGCATGGGTGAATTTTTTGATGAAGATGACATGCAAGGTTCACGTGAATTTGATGGTGTTATGATGGTCACTCAAGCATAGGTGTTTTTGTTTGAGAAACAAATTAATAGTATCCTTGCAAATGTACTCAACCTCGATAGTAGACAAGGTAGTATTTTTGCACCCTAGACATCCAAGAAACAATACCTCCAACAAAGGTGAAGATATAGCTAGAAGTTCCTAATATCTGCATGTCTTGCCTCCATAATCTGAGCATGTGTAGCACATGATTCCAGTGTCCTAGTTGCCATAGCAAATATCTATTGCACTAAAATATCTTTTATGCTTTTCTTATTTGCTCCAAATCTAAAATCATTGATCCTACCCTTCCAAGCAGAGATGAAGGAGCTCTTATATCTCTATCTTTTTCTACATTTTTCTTGTTGCATGATAATCTAGCTACCTTTGCTGATAATGGTAGGAATCCATCTTCCATCTCTTTGGAATGAATGAAACATAGATATGGATGTGATTTTAGAGCTTGGGAACCTTGTTGAAGGTTTAATTTCTATGTCCATGGAAAAGAGAGGTCCAAAATATTGAATATCATCTTTCAATTGGTCCAAAACTCCATATGAATTTCTTCAACATATTCTCCGTCCTTTCCCATTAAGTCTTGGTGGAGAATGGAGTTATTACAACAACAAATATTGAAGCAAGTGAGAGTATCTTATCTAGCACTATCAATTTAGCTCCAAAACTCAAATGTAAGGCATACAATTCATTTAGTTTAGGTTCCACCTTTCTTAGTCCATTTTCTAAGAGGGAGATATGATAGCACAAGAGGTCAATCGAGATAGCAAAAAACTTTACCTACCTTGATTAGCTTGCAGTATAATTGAGATATCCAATCAAGAGTATCTTCCAAAACTAGATAAAGTAATCCCATATTGGGCTTACTAATTTTAGCACATGAGATAATCGCATGCTGGTCATAGATGTCAAGAAGTTGCCCCATATTATTCTTGTTAGTCACAAAAGTAAAATTGAGTTATCATACACAAAGAGTTGTGTTCACATCTAGGAGTGATGTTGTAGAAGTAGATTGTGGATTAACCCTCTCTATACTTTTAAGTCCACATTTTTAGCAATGGATCAGTAGATAAGACAAAGAATATGGGAGTAAGTGGACATCCCCATCTAATCAAACCCTTTAGATAAAAGGGGTGGGATACATATCCATTGGACCCTACTTTGGTGACTACATTGGTGCATACCAAATTTACTATCTAGTAGAATTGTCTCCCCAATCCCAATTTAGCCATGAGTGTAGTGAGAAAGTCCCATCAAAACCTATGTTGATAAGCATAAGTTTCCCTTATTTTCTACTGCATATTCAATGGCATCCATCAAATTAAGAATTTTGTCATGGATTTTCCTTCCATGGAGGAATTCATACTGAGAATTATGAAGCAACTTTGTTACTATGAACTTAACCCCTAATACAATTACCTTTCCAATAATGTCTTATGTTACACTCAAGATAGTGAGGGGCCTCCAAAATTTTGATTTATTCCATATCACACACTTGGGGAGTAGCTTAATCCTTCCTTCATTAGAAAATTTGGGTATCTCACCTCTTCTTGAACATGTATTAGAAAAGGGCACATATATTTGCCACATGCATCCATGATGGTATCGTAGACCTTAACTAATACCATTCAAACTAAATGATTTTTCTTTCTTCATTATTCTCACCACGTAGGGTGTCATCGCTCTCATGAGCTAGACTTTCAGGCTTGTGGACCACTTATTGTTTCAAGTGTTTTGAGTAATGTGGCTATGGCTATCTCTTAGCTAGCTATTGCAACTCTCCAAACAAGTGTAACAAACTCACTGATTTACCTTCTCATTATAGTCTATCTATTGAAGGCTCATCCGTGACTCCATGATCCTTCTAATGTGTTGTGAGAAAGCTCCACCTCGTTTGTCTTGATTGGTCCACAAGCTCCACAAGAAAGAAGATGTAGGAGAAGAAGAAGAAGAAGAAGTGAAAGTAAGAGCTTCTCCAACCGGTCCCTCACTCTACCTCACACACACACACACACACACACACACACACACACACACACACACACACTCTCTCTCTCTCTCTCTCTCTCTCTCTCTCTCTCTCTCTCTCTCTCTCTCTCTCTCTCTCTCTCTCTCTCATGAACATGAAGCAAGCAAGAAGTAAGAAGAAAGCTCATAAGATTGCACACCACAATAATGAGATTATCCATTCCCTTTTTCTAGTTTTTATGCATGGCATCAAATTTTGGGCACCCTCCTTTTGTATTTGTATAAAATGGCCTTGTCTTACTATCATATATCATTTACATTGTTTTACGGGTTTATCAACTAGTTTAGCAGAGGGTAATTGATATAACTTGTATGGGAGCAATCCCAACGCTCTTGTACAAACATAATTTCAAATGATTTTCTAGTTTGAAAAACTACAATTTGTTTTTTTATTTCTTTATTTTTTAATTTTCTTGCATCTCTTATAGTTTTCCAAATTTTTCTTCTACATTCTCATGCACCTTCCTTGGTTGTGACTTCATAGATGATTGTACCTTCATAGATGTTGTTAACATGACCCCCTCCTAGAGTTGTACTAGTCCCATGGCACTCTGAGGTCCAATGGAACCCATTTTAGTCGGTGTCAGTTTGGAGGTGTAGAGAGTAACTGGTACTATCCTTGTGCTTTAGGCTAGTGCATGGGGGGAATGGAATTAGCTTTGGATTAATCTCACCATGGCATACCTATCTATTCCATATCACAAACTTGGGGAATGCCAATAGTAGCATAGTGTGAACAAGTAATCTCACTATGGTGTACCTGTTTATTCCAACATTCACATCAAAGAACAATGGGTGAAGAACCTCCTCTTTCATCCCCTTCTTATGGTTGATCAGCTGAAGAAGAAGTCTTAAATAATTGCATGTTGTAATGAAAGCAATGTCTAGGACCATGAAGAGAAACCTTATACAAATCTTTTGAAGGAAGGGATCAAGTCCTTCTCTCAAAAGTTGAGATTGTCTTTTGGCCTTTTTGCATTGACATTGTATATCAATGGGAAATCGTGCACGCCATGCCTTACAGAGTTGTAGTCAACTCCATATCACCTAAGATAAGGCATGTAAGTGAGTCTCCCTCTTTCGGATGATAGTGACCCACAAAAGGCCACTCATGCTTTCATCTTGTCATCCAAGATATTCCTTCTTGAGACTCGTAACCTTTTGTAGTCCATGGTACCTCAAACACCTTGTCATGCCAATAATTTGTTGATTCACATTACCACAATCTAGGGTCCTAAATCTTTCTCTCAAGCCATCTTTTCCCAAGTCTTAATGACACCTGAATTACCTTCTGCACAAGTGTCAAAAGCAACATCTTTTTGAGCCCATGTGGAAAGTTGAAAGCAAATTGCATAGGCGATTCTTGAGCCTCCCACTATTCCCAAGTGATGAGTTCTCTATCCTAACTGATTGATAAGTACACCCCTCTCAATGGAAATTGTATGTATAGCATGGTTGAGTAGTGGCAATGAGCTTTCTTCTACTTCTTTCCACTTGTTCTCTTGTTCTTTGCATGGCTTTCATAATATTTCCTAGAGTGTTTTTTTCATTTTTGTGGTAGTTTTTGGTTGTGGATATGCTAATTGTTCATGTTCTTCCTATTTCCAATCTACTGCAAATGCAAGGGGTGATGACGGTGGTGCTTCGATGGTTTGGGCAAGTTCTTCAATGATGGCTATTCTAATCATCTTTAGTTCATCTATGGAGATCCCCATTTCCCTAAGCCTTTGCACATGTTTTTCCTTTGCCATATTGTACTTTCACTAGAAATTGTCACCTCTAGACTGTGCTTGAGTGCATGCCTAGTAAATTGCACTTTCTTCTTAAGATTGTCCATCATATCATCCTCACATGGCTTCCACACCTCAAGTGGCGTGTTGATGAAGCCCTACTACTAAACCTATATCACTGCTTCAATAGCTAGTGCTTACCTCTGAAGACCCTCCCAAGTTGAGGTTGATTAGAGACAAATCTTCTACTTTTGAGGATTGATCTATGGATCTTCTAATCACTAAGGCTATGTCTTCATACTCTTGCTTTTTAAGGTGCACCTCCTCCTACTGTTTTTGACTTCACTTCTCTTCCTCGCTTTTGGAGGATTATTTTGCTTTTTCAAGTTCTTTCTCCTCCTTCATCATGCCCTTATCTTGTTTGGTTGACATCATGATGACAAATTTCTCCCCTTCTTTTCTTTTGACTGATATGGATCTTGGAACTTCTTGCTTGCCAACTTAGGTAGTCACTCTATTTTTGGCTTGAGCTTGAATATCAGCTCTCATGTGCCCACATTGAGCTGCTTCCTATTCTTCAACTGAGCTTGTCATCATGGGGGACTTGAGTTGCAACCTCTTTTACTAGGTGCTTTCTTGGTGTGGAGCTTCTATTGTGTGGTAACAAGTCTTCTCGTAGTCTCCTCTACCTCTTATTGCAATCTCCTAATTTTCTCTTCCTCTTGCTCCTTCAAGGGTCCCTACTCTAGAGTTTCAATGTAGGTGGATGGCACCTAGAGTTTCAATGTAGGTGGATGGCACCTCTTGTATTGCTATACATTGTGGTCCTCTTCCTTCAAATTTCTCCATATACTTGTGCAATTCACACCGGTCTACTAATTCTTTAGCATATGGATTTTTGGTAGTCACTTCTTTTAGCTTATGGATTTTTTTATACCACAAGTGACAATATCCTTTAACTTCTATACTTAACTTGTAGTCTACCTATTCTCCTTCAGAAAATGGTGTCTAGGACTTAGTCATCCTTTCATGTGTAGCTTTATCTCCTTGTCTTGCCATACTCAAGGTCTAACAACAACTTGTGGTGAGTTTTCAAGAAATATTGAATTTGTTAAGAACAAACATACATGTACAATTTGCCAAGAAAAACTAAAGCTTCACATCTCGCACAAGTGTAAAGAAATTTGAAAATTTTACCTTAAGACTTGTGTCTCATATTAGGAAAATTTTCATATAAAAAAAGTAAAAAAATGACTCAAAAAATGCACAGTTTATAGACTTTATGCCAAGTTTATACAAACCCCTCCTCCTCCCAATGGATTGCAATACTTTCAAGATTGCATAAGGGGTCATGGCAGCTATGTTTGCAACCACCAATTGTAGAAGTATGGATTGTTTTCCATGGAAATTTAATGGTCCATATCCTATGAGTGGATACCGATATAGGTAATATAGGTCAGAACATTAGTAAGGAGGTCCCCTGAACCAATTTGATAAGCAATATGAAGCTCTTCTTCACTAAGGACTCTACCTATGTATGGATGCAGCATCACATTATCTTCATGGGATCAAGTATCCATGAGAATGTGGGGGCAACATAAGTAGAAGTGTACTCTAATATCTTAATGACATGATCTTGCTCTATGTTGGTCTTGATTTGCCATTCTGCTTTTTTCCATTGCACTTATAGAGTGAACCAATGTTGCAAGAATAAGGAATCAATTTCTGTAAGAAAATTGAGGTTGGCTAGTTCATTAGGCATGATCTCAACACAACTTTGTCTGAAGGAGGTGATTAATCTTCTTTTTAGGGCTTGCTCCCATGAAAATTGAGTTGCAATAAGCTCCTCGAGGATTGAAATAGACTTGTTGAAGATGAGTTCATATTCTTGCCATGACCATGGTAGAGACCTCACACTGTCTCTCTGATGTTTTCATCAATGTATATCTATGGGTGAATAGAGTGAAGGTGTTATTGAGTTGTTGAATAATGTGACTATGTCGTCACTGGTATCCATTGCCATGTTGGTAACTAGTTCCAAAGAGAGATTTCTTTAGAGTACTTGTAAAAAAAGACCAAAATATCAAGGATAACCTGGATTATATAACTTACAACTTAGCATTTCTATGGCTTCCTTTCATAGAATTGATGAGGAAACATTGCCTCTCCACATAGTCTCTTCAATTAGGCTCCAACGAGAACAAAAAACAATCATATTTCAAAAATTTAACAAAACAAAACCTCATAAAATCTAACAGAGTATCAAATTACTTACTTTTCATTGTATGCAATTAGAAGAACCTCCAAAGTTTCAAAGTCAATTGGATTGAACCAATGATTGAATGCATTTGCATCAAGCTCACTCCTGATATACTATGAGATAGTATCTACTTGCTCTTTTGTGGCATTTTCCTCTTTCCCATATAGTCTTGTGTCCTTTTCATGGGTGACATCTTCAACCTTAGGAGCTGGATCACCTTTTGTTTTTCTATATGGAGGCACATTTAATTATTGAAAGTCTTCACATCATTAAGGGGGACTATCTCAAGGACCCATTAGGGCCAAAAATGCTTCAAAAAATGCACTTTTGTTAATCACAAGATTAAGAAAAGGGCCAAAGAGAGTTTGCCACGTGTGCAAGAATATGGTATTCTTGTCTCCTCTTTTTTGGAGATAGTAGAGTCCACGAACTCTAATGGCCATTCACGTAGCAAAAAGTGGAAAGTGTTTCAAAGTCAAGCAAGCATATTAGGTGAGCTAAGCTCAAATATGTGATATGTTTCTAATAGATCCTATATCTACTCGATATATCATAGTATTCTTGAATTTGATTATGATGTACAATAGAGAGACCAATAGAGTTCAGATTCAAGGGGTCCCATCTTTTATTATTTTGGCAAATCACACACTTTAATGCATGCATGCACACACACATAGATAATTTTATGGTTTAAATTGTAACACATATACTATACTCTATACTTGCAATACATTTATTTCTTTAAGCTACCAACACATTCTCTTAATGAGACTTTAATGGAACCTTTACGTTGTTGTTTTTGTTCCACTTTATTGGAGCATCTTTTTTGAAGTGCTTAGTGACTATGATAGAGTACCTTTTCTGAAGTGTCTAGAGACAATAAGAGAGTGCATGTGATACCTAAATTTGGATGATTAATAAGTTTACAAGGCTATATTTTTTGGAAATGTTACTAATAGTAGAAGTAATCTATGCATATCAAGATGTTTTGTTCTAGTAGGAGCTCCTTATATTGATTCCAACTCCTTTTTTAGCCTTTATATGATGCCTAACCACATATAATAGTCATGACAATAACAAGTCTACTAGACTAGGATTCTATGTTTGATATAGCGATTCCTTCAATCCATTTTCTAGCCCTTTACTTTACCTTGGGGTAAAGGCACTTTTTGAACATATAAAATACTTTATATTTGGGTAAAGTCCTTCAACCTTTGGTAACCTTAAGGAGCTTTGTGTAATTATTATATCGTAACACACAACCTTTTGTAGGGACCAAATCTCCTTCAAGTTTTCATAGGACTCTTATTTTAAATATGCTTCATAATCTCTTGCTTTGAGTAGACACATAGTTCATGCATGAATTGACATTATTAAGGGAATGCATTCTTTTTGTTCATTTATTTATCACATGCTAACATTGAAGCAAGAAAAGGATTAGCCATATATCTAAAAATGAGTATATAGCTTTTTTAATAATTTCCACACCATAGTTTGGGTCGTGACCTCCCTTTATATTATTAAAGGTTGTGTTCCCCTTTACCCTAGTATACATACAAGTACTTCTCAAGTCATGCTCCAATTATGACTAGTCCCATCTTCTTATTCATTATGCTCACAATCACACACTTACAAATTACCATTGTAGTAACATTTCTCCCCTTATGAAGAGTTTTCTCAAAACTAAACTTTCATAATAGAATAAAGAGATTCAATTGGCCGGGGGGGGGGGGGGGGGGGGGGGATGAAGATAAAACAAGCCTTCAACTTTTGATGGAAAAGGAGGTGGAAAATACCTCTACTAATAAGAGGAGTAAATGAGAAGAGAAATCTTTGAAGCTACTAAAGTAACAAATGACAAAGGTTTCATAAATAGACATATGTTTTTTGTTTTTTGTGATTTATACAACTATAAATAGACATATGTCTAGTAGGACTAGGAGTCATTGGCTCCAACTCATGTATCATTAGTTCTATGCCTATCCATGTGTAAGATGTCACACTTTTTGTTGTATGTTGTGCAAATTTTTGAGTTTACTTGCATGTTTCAAAAAATTTTAAAGTATTCTAACATACATTTTAATTTATCAGGGTCAATATTGGGATCCCCTACAATTGAAAGTTTTGGTGCTTTCTTAAGTGCTCTAGTTTTCTATTTAAGGTTGATAGAAAATATGTTTAGGATTGTCTATGGTTTGTAAGTAGGTGTTAAGTTTACTTTTTTGTTTCTATTTCTTTTGAATGAGGTTGCTAATGCTTGTATATAGTTTGTAATTGTGAGATTTACATATGTGAATGCTTGAATATATTAAAAACAAAAAACATTATTGTGACCATGTCATGGCCATATGAGATATTTAAATTATGTATGTTGTGGTTATCTCCAAGAAACGTAATGTGTTTGAGTTAGTTAGTATTGATGTGTTGATCATGTTAGTAAGGGTTATGGTTATGATGTCATGTTTAGTGGGAGCATTAACATTGGTAGTTTCACCTTGAGTAGCTACATGAGCTCTACCATTAACATCATGTTAGTAAGGGTTATGGTTATGATGTCATGTTTAGTGGGAGCATTAATGTTGGTAGTTTCACCTTGAGTAGCTACATGAGCTCTACCATTGGCTCTTGCATCTCTAGTGGAAGGAGCTACATGAAAAGGTTCAATAACTTTTCTTGGGTCTCATTAGATATCTATTTCCATAGATGGCCAATGGACTTAGTCTTGCATTTCCCATTGCTGATGCCTCTATAGTGTATGCTAAAAAGTACATGCACCCCACAAGGCTTGGTATCCAAGCCCTTCACTGAATACTCTCTTTGTAAATGGCTTCCTCACAAGAACCATTATGAATTCAAAGGAATAGTGTTTCAGCTACTTGCAAAACACAACTTCCCACTTTTGATACTTTTTATGGAATATGATGATACACACACATTGAGGTTTGATTATGAAATTAAGAAACGACTCCTCCTTTGCTCTGTTGCATCCCTTTTCTAAACCAGATCCATTGATAGACAAGAACATTCATTCATCCTCAATCATAGGTCAAAAGGATTGTAGCATGTATCCATGAGGATCTATTTTGCTAGCATTATCATACAAAGAGCTTGAGGTAGAAGAGAGTCTACCTTCATAGGTTTATTCTAATTTTGTGTAGGGAATTTAGTCAAGTTGCAAATTGAAAGAAATAAGTGTATAACTAAATATATATGTATATTGCTAATAGCCAAAGAAGCCATGTTCAAACTAGAAGCCCTATCTCTTCTAAAAAACTTATGCATATTAGTTAATTAATATCCCATGTAGCTTTCATCCATACCATATGTGCTTTCTTCTATTCCTAAGGTAGTAAAGTGCTCTCTCTCCTTCCATATCTTTTTCTCATCTTCTCTCCCCTATTTGGCAATACTTCCACATACTAAAATAAAGACATCTATGAGATTCATTAACAATGAAATCAAGCAAGCAATCACAAAAACTTGTTGCTTTTAGTTAGTGCGAATACATGACGTACATTATGCAAAACAAAAGTGCTACCAAAGGGAAACTGTAGAGTGATATCACCAATGCCAACAATAGCAAGAGATCGATCATCACCTAAGCACATAGTACCACAGATACATTGTGATAGGTATGAAACCACTCACAATAGGGGGTCACATGAAAAGATGCATCCGAATCCAAGAGGCAACATTGTGCATGCATAGACTAAACCTCGATCAATTGAGAGGCATCACATGAAGAGGCTGCTAAGATGTAGTCACCATCGGACTCCTTAGGCTGCATGCCATTTATCTCCTCAATCTTTACATTGGACTTCGTAGGTATAATGTTGTGACCATTGGATTTCTTCTACACTTTTTCTTTTCCCTTTTCTTTGCACTTGTCATCGCGCATCTTATGTCACTATGGCCATATGTATCCTGCTTTCCCACAATAATGGCATGTAAGATCAAACTTACATCCATGAGACTTGTTGCATCCATGCGACTTAGACCGAGACTTCTAAGAGTCCTTCCCATGACGATCATTATCTTTCTTACCACTGCTGCCACCTTTAACAGATAAAGCATGTGAACTGCAAGGAGCATCATTGTTTTTCTTGTTAATTTCTTCAATCAAAAGAGCACTCTCTACATCTTTCAATTTCAGCCCATCAAGCTTGTTGGTATAGATCGCAGTGCGAAATACATCCCAAGACTCAGTTAAAGTGCCAAGCAGAAACAAAGGATGTAGATTATCTTGAAACTCAATACCTTGTTGAAGCAGATTCTTTATGATAGTAGAATGAAATTGGCTAAAGTGAGCAGACAATGGGGTCCCCACCTTTATGAGGAGATCCATCAACTGTTTAATCCAATACATCTGCGAAGCACGACTCTACTTTGCATAAAGTTCTTGAATCCTTTTCCATAGATTCCATGCACTCTAATCTCATCTTCAACAACATTATTGTGGACCTCTTTAGAGAGTGATAAAATGATAGTGGACTTGCATAGTGTATCTAAATTAGCCCAGTCATCATCATCCATGTTCTCGGATTTAATATCTTTGTTTCTTAGTGGCTTAATCTGCAATTTTTGCACCAAAACCTGCCACATTTGAGACTTCTAGTAGCCATAGTTGGTGCCATCAAACTTGACAATGTTAAACAAAGCCATATCTTTGAGATGACCAGCCATAATGAGTCAAATAGAGGCAAACTATGCAAAAAAAAACCTTTTGTAATTAGCAGTAATAAACAGGCCAAAACTATTGCTAATACAAGTTGAAAATAAGAGAAACTACTAAAATGACTAGTTGTCCACCAAATAGTACCAAAGGTATATCAAAATGACATTATTAAGCTCAGTAAATACATCATAGTCCACATAAAATAGCTTTCTATAATAAATCACAGCAACGAGAAAAAGGAGAGCAAACAATGAGCTAATAGTGATCTAAAGTCAAGTGTATGACTGCCACGCTAGCTCATCTTCCATGAAGCGAGCATGTAACAAACATTGTAGTAGCCAAGAACCATGATCCAAACACCCAAATGTGTTAGAGAAATCGATGCCAGTAGAAGGATACAAGCCCTAGCATAAAGAACCCAGAGAGTAAGCCAAGCTAGGCATATGCCGCCTAACTGATAGGACCTGACAACTGTATGCTCAAAGAGAAGATAGATCAAATCAGACCAAAAGCATCTAATGTAGACAATTATATATCAAGAGCATATACATGTAAGGGTTCCTAGTCTCATCCACTCAAGAAGCTTAACTGCATAAACCAAAAGTCCTACAATATCCAGAGATACCATGAAGCTCCCACTGGTAGAAAGATAGATGTCAATTGAGCAACCGAGCTCAAAGATAGCATGTGAATACATAAGACATCATGGAGCCAAGACTGTATATCAATGGAGCATTCAAAGAAAGTGATCGGTCAAGCATCACCTATAACATCCAATACATCATGTAACAGTGAATACCAAATCTTTGACAACCCAAATAAGCATCCACGAGCTCCAAAGTATGCAAATGAAACCCCAACTAAAGCTCCAAGTGGCAATCAAATACAGACAATGTAAGGAGCATGCAATTTTGACATATGCATCAAAGCATGTATCGAAGAGTCAAGCATAGACCATAGGCATAATGACTGTCACAAAGCATTCCACTGTAGACCAATGTCAATCAAATGCCAACCAAGATAGATCTTGATTGAAGCTCAAAATGCATTCTAAAGAAATACAAGTCATGTGCCAACCTCCTATACATCTGTGTAGTCATATGAGTCACCTGGAAAGCACTCGTGACCAATAGGTAGAGCATACATTGAGACCAAATAGGCTTCAACCCTAGTTATTATAGTAGTAAGCTCACTATCAAATTTGAGTAAATCAGTCCTCAAATCAAGCTCAAAGCCCCCTCAAATCATGGGCATATGATACATCAATGTAGTAGCATCAATGGTACACATTAGTAGTGCATATAGAACACTCGAATCATGGCCAAGAGCAATAGGCATATAAAATCCCTCTTAAAAGAGGTTCATCCTTATTGTATACAGCAGTGAATACACTATCAAACCAAGATATTTCAGTACCAAAATCAGCTCCAAATCTAATCCATAACAACATGGACATAGCATTCCCATACATGTAGACATCACCCTAGCATAAATGGGCATCATAAGACCAACAAAACTTACCATAGAAGCATCAAATATATTGTTGCCCTATATTTCTAGCCAGCAAACCTCAACCAAAATAGAGTAAATGAAGCGGTCAAATAAGTCCAAAATCAACTCCAAGCAATGACATAGCATCCCCAAATATATAAGACCATAACTTGGCATTATCCAATCAATGCAATGAGCATAGACATCAAAGATAAGTGTTGTTGTGTTTTATGATAGTCTGTGGACTTTTATAACAATCCAAAATTGAAGCTTAGCATTGAAATTGAATGCAAAGAGTGGAAGGATCAATGCCAAGCATCAAAACCAAGGGTATAAGTGCTTGTATAGCTGCCCAATGAAGAAGATATGTTGTAGGAGATGAAAAATGTGAGCTGCTGCTAAAAAAAGGGCTTGTTTCACACAACATGATGCTACACCATCAAGGTGAGGGCTATGGGGGGGCTGCTCCAACTTGCTCGAGGAAGGCTTAAAGAGAGTACCCAAGAAGAATGCAATCGATAGGATGCTCGAATGGAGTGGCTATGGCTGCCAACAAAGAGATGATTGTTGTAGGTGTTCAAATGGAAGCTGAGAGTGTGTCAGCTTGAGCTTGCAAAGAAGGCTATGATACCAATTGAAGGGAGGTGAACCCTAAAGTGGAAGCACGAGCGGGAGCAAGAGCTATGGTGGAAGGAGAAAGAGCAAGAGAGAGAGACACACACAATGTGGGAACTCCAACAATGCATGATCAGATTTCCCTTTATTCAAATGTCATCGAAAGAATAAATAATGAAGTGATAGTGATGGGCGCCTCGCTGCTTGCATTGTGCATGTGCAGGTATTGTCAATGTAGTAATACACGGGCGGCTAGGGCAAAGGCATCTTTACCCTCCGACACAAACAATGAGGCCAAGTTTAAAAGTCTTTCATAAGAAGGTTTGAGGCCGAGTGAGAGATTTGGCTATTTGTGGGTTGATTTCATCAAGCAATGTCAGTGCTTAGCTTTGCCTTATCATAGGCATTGAACTAAGGGTGCTTTTAGGCACAGGTGGGGGTCTGCTATCCAATGGGTGGTTTTGGTTTTGTGGATGAGATTGGGAAACAATTCTAATGGTCTTTGGCATTTCCTCACGGCGGGTAGGGATAATCAATCTCAATGGGGTTCCAACAACTCATTAGATTGTGATCCTTTGCAAGTTAGTTTTTCTAGGGTTTAGAGGTTGGGTTGTGTATAAGATTGACTTGAGGACCATGATTGGGTAGAGGTGGTCATGGTTCTTGTTTCCCCGATTGTGGGTGTTTGGTGTCCTAGGATTTTATGTATGAGCTTCGACAACCAAATGAGCTTGTTACCAGCATAATAGCCTTGTTCTTTGAGCAAGGCTTTAGGAACCCAGTGAGTTGGGTTTCGAGCACATCTTTTACATCGCCATAGTACTAGGTTAGGGGTTAGTCTATGGTAGGGATATATGTGTGAGTAAGCTTGTTGCCTTTGTCTATGCAATGCCAACACCCACCATTGATGGTTCATATTTGATGGATGTACATGACTGGCTAGTCTATCATAGCACATGCATAATTTTTTTTTAAAGGGGTGAATTGGGATGTGTGGGGAGTGTCGGTGGTGCTACCTTCTCCATTGAGTCATTAATACCCTTGTTAAAATTCATGATGATCCAAACGTTGGGTAACTCTAAATTGATACGTTGTAGTATGAGGTCAACTATACACTTGGTGACTCATTTAAATGGCCATCCCCATAGTACCTTACTACCAACTCCTTAGGTGTTATGCAGCACATAGATGATGGTGGGTAGACTTCAAGTCTCGATAGTTAAGGTGATTTGACATTTCCCTAATAATGCATAAGGAGGTCCCCCATATGGATTTACTTTTGTTGTTGATGGTGTGAGTAGCTATTGTCCAGTTCCGATCCAATCATCATATGTTAGAATGTTACAATCATCACCTTTATCTATTAGGGTAGTGATGTGGCAAGATATCCTTGCAATTGGGGTGATACTCAAGTAAGCCACATGTATGGGACTTTCATCCTCAAGGTTGAGATCGATGATCCTAATTGCATGTATAGCAATGGGTGCTAGTGCCATTGTGGCTTTGTGTGTAGAGGATATGTTGAAAGATAATAATTTTTTATTTGGTTGCTATTAAAAAAGCCTAAGCCTTGACTCTCAAGTGTTTGTGAAATGAACCTAGACCTCTGAATTTCATTTTTTTTGCTTATGCCCCTTAATAGAGTACCATAGCACAAGGTTTCCCTTGTCAAAATCTTGTTGTTTGACATGTTTGTTGAACCAAGACTTTCATAGTGCTTTTTTGCAAATGAGGGTGTGTTGCATTGGGTTTTGGACAATTGTTTCAATTCTATCAAGTGGTTGGTCCAAGTCTCATGACCTTTGCATCTTTTTTGTACAGCTACTCACAAGTTTGGAACAAAAAACTCAACATGCATAATTGCATTGGTCCCATATGTCAATTTGAATATGTGACTAGTTCCCGCCTTATAGACTATTTGATACACCCACAAAGCTGCAATGAGTTTATTGTCCCAATTGTTTTGCAAAGCCCAGACTATGTTAGTTAGCACATTCATTAGGATTTTATTGGTGGCTTCAACATGACGATTGGCTTGTGGAGGATTTTTAGTGTAATATTGTTAGTCCAATAGGGAGTGAGATATGCTTTGAAGAGATCTTTTACTTGAGAGACTCTAAATAAATGTGTATCAAGTCATTGCTGATGCCTCCTTCGACAAGTTCTCCATTGGATATGCATCACAAATTATCAACTGTGTAATGTTGCTTCTTCTAGACTACCATTGAGAAATCAAATTTGAGAAGTAGTGATAGCCATGAAGTTATGCATCCTTTAGCAAATGCCTTATTCATGAGGTATAAGAAAGCCTAGTAGTCCACGAAGAAAGTGAATGGGGTCACTAGCAAATAATATTGAAACTTTTGATAGTAAATACCATTATTATTCCCTCTCCCTTTTTCGTGGAGTAATTTATTTTTGTGTTTGTGAGTTGGTGACTAGTAAATCTCGCGGGATATTCTAGATTGTGTTCTCCAAGTTGGCACAATACTACTCCCATTGCAAATTTTGAAGCATCAATGTACATGTGGAAGGTTATTTTTCAATTTGGAGCTCATAAGATGGGTATTGATGTTAGAGCCTTTTTTAGTGCTTTTAAGGCTAGTTGGTATTTGTTAGTTTACTAAAAAACAATCAATAGTTTGTATAGTAGTCAAGCAATCAGTGCATAGTTTAGGACAAACTATTGATAATATCTCACATGTCTAAGGAAGCATTGAACCCCTTGTAATTAATTGGTGGTGGCAAATCTACAATGACCCTAACTTTTAAGAAATCTATTGTAATGTTGTTCTTCAATACTATATGTCCTAGGATACATCCATGTCTAGCATTTCAAGGGGTTCAAAGACAGAATATACTGTCTACAATGTTCAAAGATCGCTTCAAGTTTTTCAATATGTTCAGCTCAATTGGTGTGGATGCAGAGATAGTTTATAAACACTTTCAACCATTTGTGGAGCATGTCTTTGAATATTGTGCACATTAGCCATTGAAAGGTGGTAGGAGCATTTGTTAGTCCAAATGACATTACTATATATGTGAATACATCCCATTAGTGGAAAAAGCTATGTTATGCCTATCGTCGGCGTGGAATTGCACTTGATTATAGCTTGAGAATCCATCTAGGAAACTCTAGGCTTCTTTTTTAAATTGTGACTCTCTCCAATATGTGCTTGATGTATGGTAGTAAATAGTTGTCTCATTTCATTACCGCATTGACTTTTTTGTAATTGATGCATACTCTGATCTTGCTGTTTTTCTTTAGCACTATCACTATTAGTGATACCCAATCCATGTGCTCAATTTCATAAATGAATTCGGCATTCAATAGTTAATTTTTTCTTTGACTAAATATGCATGTGTGGGATTCATAGCATATGGTTGTTGTTGATTGGAACCGCATCTGGTACCATGGAAATATGATGAGTGATGATACTAAGGTTTAGTCTCTTGAGCCCCTCAAGTGACCCATAAATTCTTGAAATCTTGTAAAAGGGTTATAAGGTTAGTCTCCTCATCCTTAGTTAGGTCATTGACAATGAACACTACTCAAGTTTTTTCACCTTCCTTAGCTAAGTCAACTTCTTTGACTTGTGTTTTATTGGTTCATTGGCTTGCCCTTGCCATTTAGCTCCCAAAAACACCAGTATTTTGTCTCTCTTTTTGAATTTGGTAAAATTTTTAGCTAGGTCATGTGGTTTCTTTTTCTTCTTGGCATCAGAGTTTCCCCCATTGTTTCTCCTTTCTTCCTTTAACCATTTGCATTGCAAGGGAACCGAAGATCCCCTTTAGTGTAATGGGTTTTAGGGAGTGAGGGAATTTTTGGATCGCTTCTATTAAAATTGAATTTTGACTCAGACTTAAATTCGCAATCTTCACTGGATGAGGGTGTTTCTCTAGGCGGTGGTGGCTCTACTAACATAATTTTGACTTCATATAGAGTTACCGAAATGCCTTGATTGAGTCCTACTTTTTCATAGTCCAGTTCTTCAAAATATTCTAGATAAGTGCAATCACAATCTATATTGAAGAATCTGTCAACCAACAATACCAAGTGTTCTTTGGATTTAGAGTCGATAATGATTTGCTCAATCACCTACCTCTCAGTGTCTAGTCAATTGTCTCAAGGTCTAGATTTGAGGCTTTGTCCCTCGATTTGCAATCATTGTCGATAATGATTTGCTCATGAAAATGGATTCTTTTATTTTATTAGTTTGGACTGTAAGAATGCTAAGGCAGGTGCACCTTTTTCTAGCATCCAAGAACCCCTGAGTTGTACCTTGACAGTGTCAAAACATCCACCTCATCCAACAAATCTAGTAATCTTGGGAAGGTGATTTAGACTAGAGAAATCATGCTGCAAGGTGTCCTCTAATGAGAACCATGGTGATCAACGTATTGCATACACATAATTCCTCTTGAATTTGATAGATGATGTTGATATCCAATCCCTTTTATGTTGAGTGTTGACCACCATGAAGTAAAATCCCTTACTCATGAATTTTTATTGCCCTAGCATTGCCCAAACATGATAGGTAAGAAACCACCATGAAAATTTATCCTCCTATGTATTCTTTGCTTGAAGAAGAGAACTAGTGCACAGATCAAATGCTATATGCGTGCGTAGCGAGTGCCGGAAGGTCCCCAAGAACAAAAGAACTCTACTTTTGCACAAAAAACAAGAGAGTAAACTTGCACGACATGAAGCAAAAGACCAATTGGGTACAATCTCCCACCATGCCTTGTGTGAGCGCTCCACGAAGCATGTATTTGATATATTATTCATCTCCAAGCTAAAAAATAGCCCAATTTACAATTAGCACGCTTTAGCTTTTGTGTTTGCTTTTTGTCCCACTAAAGATTTAAAGCTATTGGGTGCCCAAAGAGTCGGGCTGTGCCCAAATACAATATCCAATAACAAATATTAAAATCGTGCGCCCATGCGCGTACAAAATAATAAATAAATGTCAGGCACTTCAATAAATAAGTGCGTCAAAATAAATATTGGTGCCACGCCTAAGATACACGCCCATCAAAAATGATAATTTCTTCTAAATAACTTGAATACACGCTATCACCCAGTGCTTCCCAACGCCACCGCTGCCTGCTCTACACATCAACTGAAGCATTCACAATTGTTAGAAAATAATAAAATAACCGACAAAAGTGAATACCTAGCAGTCTTCAGCTACAAAATAAATAAATTGGTTAGAACTCAATCCTAACCTTAATTTATTACGAGTGCGCACTCTAAACTCATAAACGTCTATTAATTTAAATATGTATTTTGTGGAATCACCCACTTGCATATTAAATTAGCAAGACGCCCGAAAAGGACAAGCGTCCCCATCGACTTTTTGCACAAGGAATCCACCTTGTGTATGAGCCCCAACAACAAATATAATTTTACAGAATCCATCGCAAAACCTCACGGAATCCTCCGTGGAATATGCCTCCTGGCATCAAGAATCAATCCACATGCAAAGAAGTCTACATAGCACTTCTTGATCCTTTGTAATGAGAAGGCCACCAACACCTTGAGAACCTTCAACCTTAGCTTTGTTAGTTGTTCTTGTTCTCTTCTTATTGAAGGACTTGATGAAAGCAAGGCTTGTTCCACCTTCTACATATCCAACCTCAAGATGCTTGGTAGCAACAAGGAAATCAAGGCCCATATTGCTGTTGTTGTGACTATATTTTCTCTCTTTAGCTTCATAAGCTTTGTCACCTACCTTGTTTAAAGCACATTTAATTCTTTCTTATGCCTACATGAGAGGTGGTTGAGTGTCATCTTGAGTGGCTGATGTGGCTAATCCTCCCAGTAAATGAGATTAATGGAAGGTAAATGCCTTTTATGGTCAATAGACCCACTTGTGAGGAAGGACGGATCCCAATGTCCTAACTCACTCTCTCTTCCTCCTACAATAGAGAACTTCTTACTTACCATCCCTTGCTGTAGTTATTAGTCAAGGTGATAACACAACTAATAATGTGTATGGTCACTTTAAAATTTGTATGTAGGAAATTAGAAATTAAATTAAGAAATTAAGAAATTAAGAAATTAACTAATAATGTGTAAATTAAGAAATTAAATTAAATTAAATTTTTCTTAGTGTAATCTACCTGATTCAAACAAAGAAATTCAAAATTTTCAAGACAAAGAAACTTGATTCAACTAGACAGGAATGAGTAGTGGTAGTTGTGGAGATGATCAAGGGAAAGATGCTACAATGAGAAAGAGTCCTATAAACATGCAATAATTTTCACGTCTTAAACTCATTTGCACTACAGTCCTTGAGCAATCATGCAAGCTTGGTTTTTGCCCCTTTAATAGTGTGTGGATTGATCAACTATGTTGCTTGTGTTGATTAGTATATGGATTCTAAGAAGAGGATCTATGGCAAGCATAATACCCATGGATCTAGATTTGATTGATGAGGAAGTCAATGCCATAGGTCCTCGTCCATCATGAACATAAAACACGAGGCACATACAGGGAGCATCTTAATAACTTATTTTCCTTGTTTTGTTCTTCTCTAAAGGCTTGAAGGACTCTTTGAATGGCATTCTTAGTAGCTCACCATTGAACTAATGAAATAGGTTGGTTGTCCATGTCTAGTGGTTTGCTTCCTTCAAGCATTGGGTAGATTATCTTTGCGAAAATTAAGAATTTCATCCTATAACAAATAGATTGCCACCATATGCAATGTAAAAGGAACATTTAAGAGCATCAATCCTAATTAAAGTAGTTGTATGATGTTCATACACAATATACATCCTTGGAAGGAAAATGATTACATATCTATTGTAAACTATTTGTTTTGTTTTAATTGTTGGTTTTAGGGGGTTGGAAATTCCATGGCAAGTAGACAAACATGCACATATTAATCATTCTTTATGGTCCTTCTTTATGATCAAACATTGCAAAATTTTTCATGGTATTGAGAAGGGGTGCTAGACAATAGATGACATTCATTGCTGCATGGGTTCAATGGCTAGAGAAGAGAAGATGATAGGCTAAAGAAACCCCAAAGGTTGCTACATGATGGTGCAACTTAGACAAAGTGCGAAGGTGGGGAAAAAGCTTAAAGGCCTGAGATCATCACAAATGATTAATGCGTGCATTCCATGATATCTCCCATAGCACAACCGAAATATAGTTCCAGAAATTACAAATGAGAAGGGTCCAAAACAATACATAGAATGTGTTGAAATTTTTTGTTGAATTTCTGCCTTGCCGGGAGGAAATCCTTGAATAAAGGCTACATGAGAGAGAGAGAGAGAGAGAGAGAGAGAGAGAGAGAGAGAGAGAGAGAGAGAGAGAGAGAGAGAGAGAGAGAGAGAGAGAGAGAGAGAGAGAGAGAGAGAGAGAGAGAGAGAGAGAGAGAGAGAGAGAGAGAGAGAGAGAGAGAGAGAGAGAGTGTGTGTGTGTGTGTGTGTGTGTGTGTGTGTGATTACTACATTAAAGCTATGCAACATGGAAATTTACATGTTGTGGAGGCTGTAGCACTCCCTTAAATTTAGTCATATCAAAGTATCTCACATCAAATCCATCAACTTTGATAAACCATACCTATTCCAAGCTACACCTGCATTTGTATTCATTAGCTTTCTAAAGACAAAAACGATTTGTTTCTTTCTATCCACGTGCTCTTTTATACCCTACCTCATTGAATGTATATGTATGAAAATGGATTTGTGTTTAGATTATATAAAATAGATTTGATGGATGACTATTATGCTATTGCAATGGCTGCCATTTCTACCATTTGCATATTGCAATATGAGCTCTCATACATGATGGTGTAGAAGAGTGATGTATATCATCAATATAATATTCCAATGTGCATTCTAGCAAAGCTAATGTAAGGTTACTCTATTTAAGATTCCCAACAACATATGTTACTAGTGATAATGAAACTTGGATCCACCTTTAATGAATGCAAGGCCTCTTAGCTAGTCACCATTATTTAGTATTTTCTAGCTATATGCAAATATATATCACCTTTTTGAAAGGGAAAGCCCACATCTAAAATCTAAATATTTCTCACAATGCAAGTGTTTTTCATAGAGCATAATAAAGCTCAGATTGGTCACTAGGCAACTTGATGATGCAGGTTTTTTGTATATGCTTTGGTGATTTTGCATGGAAGATAACTCATGGCAAGCTTATTCTTGCAAGAGGTGCCAAGTCTGATAGCCTCTACCCCTTAGTTGTATCTAGTACTATTGACCATGTTTTGTCAATGGGTCCTATCCCACATGTATCTCTCTAGCATGCTCATCTTGGGCATATATCACTTAACGAAATGAAAATGCTTAGTGCTTTGCAGTAACTTCCGCCTTTTGACTACTCGCATTTTGAGTTGTGTGATCATTATTTATATGGCAAGCAAACTAGGAATTCACATAAAAAGTCCAGTATTCCACTCATGGGTGAGCCTTTGGCTCTTGTGCATTTAGATGTATGTGGACCCATGCCTTGTCAATCATTAGGGATTGTGCAGTACTTTATCACATTTATTGACAATTATTCACATAAGGTTTGGACTTATCCCATAAAGCAGAAATCTGATGTCTTGGCCGTCCTTTCAGCGTTGGCTTGTTCTCGCCGAGATTCATTATATGGGCATAGGATGAAATGCCTAAGGACTGATAACAGGGGTAAGTAAATCTCACATGCCTTTGAGCAGTTTTGTGATGAGCGGGATATTAAGCATCAATTGACCACCCCTCCCTAAAATGGTATGGATGAGCATATGGATAGGACTATCTAGGAGAGGGTCTGTAGTACGCTTAGGCAAGCAAGCTTACCATGTTTAGAAATGTGCAATCACATCCACCATAGCCCTTGTGTAAGGAACAAACAAGGCAAAGAAACACATTTCAAATAAAGTCTTAGACTAGGTAATTCATGCATGGTTTATTAAAACCACAATTGGTGATTACCATGGTCCCTTTCCACACCAATACCACCTACTGTGTAAGCCTATAAAAGGCACTCATCCCCGCACTCATTCCATCGGTCATTATCATTCAATTGTACTTGCATTATGCTTTGATAATATTAGTTGTTCTTCTTTGTCAATGCTTCTGTCTCATTATAATTGTCTATTTGCTCATTAGTGATCCTCCATAGCATGCGTTCTCAATATTTTAACATGGTATCAGGGCAGGTTTCAAGTTAGTAAGTCATTAGGCTGTTGATTAAGTCATTCCAGTTTGAATTTCTGGCTCCCTCCACTTTCCCATGAATCTCTCACCTACCTCCATAGCTACCCACCTTCAATGGAGGACGTGAATCTCTCTTCCTGGGCCATTTCAGCTCGTACTTTCTTTTGGAGAAATCTTCCCTAACTCAATGCACTCCTCCTTGTCATCTCAAAGATTGATGTTGTCACCTATCAACCCCATCATTGTGCCTGCAACAAAATGTTGGGTGTAAAGGTGCCTCCACCTAGCTACCCGCGTATTACTACACTGACAGTACCTGCCACTACACACTGTAGGTGGCAAGCACCTATCACAGTCACTTATTCTTTATTCTTTTAGTGACAGTTTGAATAAAGGAAGGCCCGGCCACACATTGTGGTTGTTGGAGTTCCCACTTTTGAGTATCTCTCTCTCTTGGCTCTTGCTCTCCATCCACCAGAGCTCTCATCACCAAGCTTCTTCCTCCTGGGTTCCACTTCCCTTTCAACTGGTATCAGAGCAAAGGCATTGGAGCTTGCCCATCATTCTCTTCAGCTCAAATTTGAAGAGCTTCAACCCGAGCTTCAATGGCAACCATGGCACCTTCATTTGCAGGTACATTTTGATCTCCCACCTCCTCCCCGAGCTTCCGAACCTTCATCGGCTTCTTCCCGGGCTACATTGGAGCCCCCTTGACCTTACCAAGTGCCCCCCAAGGGCTGAAGAAGATCCTGTAGTCCCCCAAGAATAGCCAGTGCAATTTTTGGTGCATTTTTAGGGGATTGGGCTGATCTTCTCCCCGGCATTTCCCTGCTCCTCCTCGACTTCCCAGCGCTCTTGGCAACTTCCCGAGCATTGATTGACTCCCCAGCATTGGTGCTTCACTCCCGGTGATCGATTTGAGTGCTTCCCCCTTCAGCCCTTTGCTATATGCACAGACCTAGGACTATCAAAATAGGGCAGCACTTGACATTTACTGTTTAATGCTTCTCATTGCCCGTTTGATGCCTATGGATACCTGGTGATGCTCGGATGTTATGGGATGCTATGTCAATGCTTTGGGATTGATTTGGAGTAGATTTGAGCACCGTTTGAGCTTCATATAATAGTAAATTGATTGCTGTAATACAATGGGCTGAAGCTCATTTACTTGGTGTATGCAATTGGTTCATGGATACGGGGTGCTTTCTAGAGGTTCGAATGATCATACCAATATATCTGGAGGTTGTCAAATGCTTCTTCTTGGTTCCAGAATGCTTTTGAGCTTGGATTAAGCTCCGACTTGGTCATTCTTCACTGGCATTTGGCTTTAGTTGGCATTATTTTGGATCAGTTTATGCCTATTGTCACAGCTTGACATTTAGGCTTCTTACATCTATGCTTTGGTCAGATATGGATGCCACTTGGTTTTCCCATGCTTAATAGTTACTTGGAGCTTCATCTTCAGATATATTTGAGCATTTTGAATCTACTAGGCATTACATTTGGTTGTCAGTTACATGCTCTTTGAATGCTTTCATGCTTATGCTTTACGGGTCTGAGATAGCTTGGTATTTATGCTCCGGATGTACCCTATTGGGATTTGGCATGTCTGATGCTATGTATTTGATGTATTAGAGTGTTGCTTGCTCTCTTTGCATCTAACTTCATTTCCAGTGGGAGCTTCTTGGTATATTCGGATGTACACAGAGTCTTATTTACAGATGAGCTTGAGCTTGTAGGACAGCTACATGCATTTGCTCTCTTGAGCACTTTATGTTTGCAATTTGTCTGTAGTGGGCTGATTTGATATGCCTATTGGGGCAGGTACCTATCTCTGTCATAGGTTTGTCAGTTTTGTATGCGTCTTGGATGGCTATGTATTGAGCTTCTTGCTCTATTAGTTATGCTTGTGCTTGGTCTCTTCTCTTACCCCGAGACCCATTACATGCATGACTTCTGGACCTATGAGATGTCTCTTGCCTAACAGGTTATTGGTTTGACAGTTCTTGGTACCTTCTTGCCCCTGGAAACTCATTGTTGGATGTATCTTGCTACCTGGCAGTTGCAATGACATATATATTAGTGATTTCTTTACTTTGGGACAGCTTTACATACTGCTGTCATTTATTACAGCAAGCTGAAATTTGCAAATTTTAAGCACTTCTATGAGGGTAATGCTTACTATTTGATGTTCTCTTAGTTATATTTGGTGGACATGTGCTTCTCTTGGTGAAATCCACCCTTTCAGCCACTTTTAGCCGTGGTTTTAGTGCATTTTCTGCTAATTACAACAACCTGTAATTTTTCCTTTTTGCTCTGATTTAGGACACTATGGTTGGTCATCTAAAAGATACAACTCTCTTTAACATTGCCAAGTTGGATGGTACCAACTATGGGTATTGGAAGTCCCAAATATGGCAGGTTTTCGTGCAGATTTTGCAAATTAAACCCTTACATTTCAAGGGTGTCAAACCTAAGGATATGGATGATGATGTTTGGATGGAAGTTGATGAGCTATGAAAGTCTACCATTATTTTGTCACTCTCAGAAGAGGTCCATCATAATGTTGTTGAAGATGAAAATCAGAGTGCATGGGATTTATGGGAGAAGATTCAAGAGCTCTATGCGTAGCAGGGTCCTGCGTCACATATGTATTGGCTGAAGCAGTTAATGGACCTTCGCATGAAGGAGGGGACCTCCCTTTCATCTCATTTCAGTCAGTTTCATGATATCATGAAGAGTTTGTTGTCACAAGGTATTGAGTTCAAACACAACTTGCACCCGTTGTTTCTGCTTGGCACCTTTCCTAAATCATGGGATGTCTTCCGTACTGCCATATGCACAAAAAAGCTTGATGGGTTGAAAATCAAAGATGTTGAGAGTGCTCTATTGACTGAGGAAATCAACAGGAGAAACAATGATGCTTCCCGCTCTTCCCATGCATTGACCGTTAGAGGTGGAAAAAATGACAGGCATGATAATGATCATAAGGGGAGGGACTCTCAAAAGTCTAGGTCCAAGTCATGTGGTCGCAGTAAGTCCCGTGGACGGAAGTCTGATCTTACCTGTCATTATTGTGGAAAAGCAGGACATATTAGGCCGCAGTGCCATAAAATGCGCGATGATAAGCGCAAGGAAAAGGGAAAAGAAAAAGTGCAGAAAAAGTCTTTTGAGTGCAGTATTGTACCTGCAAAGTCCAGTGTGACGATAGAAGAGTTTAATGTCATGCAGGCCACTGATTCAAATGATGATTACATACTTGCAGCTTCTGCATGTGATGCCTTACAGACTGCTGAGATACATTCTATGTATGCATAGTGCTAGCTCTTGGATTCGGGTGCATCCTTTCATGTGACACCCTGTAGAGATTGGTTTCATACCTATCGTACCACGTCTGGTTTTGTGCGTCTTGGTGATGACAAGTCTCTTGACATTGTTGGCATTGGAGATGTTAGGCTACAGTTTCCTTCCGGCAGTTCTTTTGTTTTGCATAATGTACACCATGTACCTATGTTGACTCACAGCCTTATGTCACTGGATAGCTTGATGATGCAGGGTATTTTGTGTCTTTTGGAGACTCTGCATGGAAGATTATTCGTGGTAGGCTTGTGCTTCCAAGAGATGCCAAGTCTGGCAGCCTCTATCCCTTACTTGTATCTAGAGCTACATTGGATCATGTTTTGTCTGTGGGTTCTATTCTCCATGTATCCCTATGGCATGCTTGTTTGGGGCATATGTCCCTTAAAGGAATGAAAATCCTCCGTGCTTTGCAATATCTTCCGCCTTTTGACTCTTCGCATTTTGATTCTTGTGATCATTGTTTGTATGGCAGGTAGACTAGAAATATGCATAAAAAGTCTGATAAGAAACACATGGGTGAGCCCTTAGCTCTTGTGCACTCAGATGTATATGGGCCCATGTCTTGTTAGTCACTTGGTGGGGCAAAGTACTTTGTTACTTTCATAGATGATTACTCATGTAAGGTTTGGGCTTATCCCATAAAGAGAAAATCCGATGTCTTAGACAGATTTCAGCATTGGCTTGCATTGGCAGAGAACCAGTCTGGGAAACGGCTCAAATGCCTAAGGTCAGATAATGGGGGTGAGTATGTATCACGTGCTTTTGAGTAGTTTTGTGATGAGTGGGGTATTAAGCGTCAGTTGACCGCCCCTTACACCCCACCCCAGAATGGTATGGCTGAACACATGAATAGGACCATTCAGGAAAGGGTCTGTAGCATACTTAGCCAGGTTGGCTTACCACAGCACTTTTGGGCTGAGGCACTTACTACTGCAGTGCATCTCATTGACAGGTTGCCTAGCAGTGGCATTGACTTTCAAGTTGCAGAGGAGATATGGGAAGGCAAGCCCCCCTCTTATGATCATTTGTGTGTCTTTGGATGTGAAGCATTCTGCAATGTGCTCAAGGACAAACGCAATAAGCTGGATCCTAAAAGTGTCAAATGCATTTTCATTGGCTTTGGAGATGCACGAGAGATGGGTTACCGTCTATGGGATCCGCAAGCGTGAAAAGTGATCTGCAGCTGTGATGTCATCTTTCATGAGAACAAAATGCATATGCAGCTTGAGAAAGTGGTTGAGGTACGTAGAGTTATCTTTTAAGAGGAGCCACCTGCTCTTGTTCAGCCCGGCCCCACGGCCAGCTAGACAACGTGCAACATCATCTGATGCTCATGGCCTAGATGCTAGACATGCTGATGTTAGATAGGATGTTGGTCATGCAGCAGAGCTTGGATTGAGGCATTCTACTAGAGATAAAAGAGCTCCTGATCGTTTTGTACCCTGGATTATGTACTGGTTACAGATGTAGGAGAGCCTCTCACTTATGATGAGGCTATGCGTAGGGGTGATTGTCACTCTTGGGAGAGGGCTATGCAGTCTGAGCTTGACTCATTGTATAAGAATCAGACTTGGGATTTGGTTTCCTTGCCTCAGGGTAAGAAGGCTTTGCCATGCAAGTGGGTGTACAAGTTGAAAAGTACCCCTGGACACCCCAAGCCAGCATACAAGGCTCGATTGGTTGCTAAGGGTTTTAAGTTGGAGCATGGTGTTGACTTTGTTGAGTCTCTCTCTCTCTTAGCTCTTGCTCTCCATCTGCCATAGCTCTCATCGCCAAGCTTCTTCCTCCTGGGTTCCACTTCCCTTTCACGAATTGTTGCTCAGATCTGCACCCGTTTTGTTCGTACTGCTCGGTCCACATAGATACGCCGCAATGCTAACGAGTATCATAGGGCTTTGATAGCCTATCTCTCAAGCTTCATTTCTATAAAGAAAGTTTTGAAAATGATCAACTATTCAATTCACAGGAGTTGAAAAACCAAGCTATCCCCAGAAACCTACAGACTCCATAGCCATTAATCTCAAAGCTCAATTTTTACTTCATTTGGCTCAGTAATGTCACCGACTCTCTAATCTACTACAACACTAATTTCTCAGCTAAGTTACCACTTCGCATTGGCAAACAAGAAGATTCAACATCAAGTGCCAACTACATTGGATCTCTTAATACTAGTGTTGATTAGCACTAATCCTCTTGTGTCCTTTGACACACTCAAATTCAACACTTCTGCTAGACTACTCTCAATTTGTTTTTGCAACTCCAATATCAAAACAAGGAGGGGAAGACTCAAACTTGCAAGACCTTGAAGATCCCAAGTTCAAAGGGCATACTAAGTCACCAAATCACCTAGTATCTCTTGATACTAATCATCTAGTGCTTCTTGGCACTTGTGCTCAACTAAAATTTGAATTTTTTGGAGCTGATTTGCTGTTGATCTTGCAATCTCAAAATGGGCAAGGACTCACCGACATCCTAATTCAATGGTATTGGATTTCATACATGGCAAACTAGGATCAAATTGATTCTAATGAAGAAAGGCTTGTGGTCAATCACAAGTGGTCAAGAGAAGAAACCAAGGGAAGCTGCACTTTCAGTCGTATGGGATAAAAATGATGATAAGGCTCAAGCTATTATCAAGCTCGAACTTGATGGCAACTACATTCATCATATTGATGATTGTGAAACCTCTTACGCAACATGGGATTGATTAGAAACCCTATTTGGAGCTCATTCAAAATCCTCCAAATATGGTTTACTGATTGAATTTTTTAGGCTCGCCATGCAAAGAAATACCTCACTTGCAACTCATTTGAATTATATGGAAAGCTTGTTGACACAACTTGCAGGAATCAACTTGAAGATGGATGAAGACATTTGCATTAGAGTGCTTCTCAAGAGTCTTCCACCTGAGTTTGATAATGTGTCTACCACATAAATCAACATGCCAAAGCCAAAGCTTGTGGACATCAAAGCCTCTCTCCTGGAAGAGGAAGAGAAGATCAAGAACAAGGGAGAAACAAGCATCCCAAGAGGAGATCAACAACTCCTCTATGTGAAAGGGAAGAAGAGAATAGTCTGTGAATTCTATAAGAAAACTGGGCATATTGAGAAATTTGGCTATGCTAAGAAAATGTCTCAAAGAGCATATATTGCTACAGTCAAAGAATATGAAGACAACAATGAAGAAGAACCCCAAGAACAAAAGGATAGGACTCACCAGTCCCTCTTTTGTAGCTCATTTTCTGATAGACATTTTTAAAATGTTAAAAATGTGGACTTACCTAATGTTCCCACCATAAGCTCTTATACTCCTCATGTAACCTCTACACACTATAGCCTCTACACACTTAATGAGTACTTGTAACAGCCTCTAGCTTTGTATGGTTGTCTTTTTTTTCTTCCATGTCTACACTTAGCAAGGTTCTACTCATGACAGCCTCTGTATACTCGGTGTCTTTCTTGGTTGTAATTGAGGAGGGGTGTTGAGAAATGTGCAATCACATCCACCATAGCCTCTATGTAAGGAACAAACAAGGCAAAGAAACACATTTCAAATAAATCCTTAGACTAGGTCATTCATGCATGGTTTATTAAAACCACATTTGGTGATTACCATGGTCCCTTTCCACCTTTTTCCACCTACCAATGCCACCTATTGTAAGCCTATAAAAGGCACTCATCCCCACACTCATTCCGTCAATCATTATTATTTAGTTGTACTTGCATTGTGCTTGGATAATATTGGTTGTTCTTCTTTGTCAATGCTTTTGTCTCATTATGATTGTCTATTTTCTCATCAGTGATCCTCCATAGCATACATTCTCAATATTTTAACATACCACAGCATTTTTGGGCTAAGGCAATCTGTGTTGTCGTACATCTCATTAACATCTCACCTTGTAGTGGTATTGGCTTCCACGTTGCAGAGGATGTATGGATAGAAAAGCCTCTATGGTTCATTATTGATTTTGATACTCTATGTGGATGACACGCTTTTAGCGGGGAAAGCTCATGATAAGCTAGATGTTCTTAAAGCTCAGCTCAAGAAGAGCTCTGAGATGAAAGATCTGAGACAAGCCTCTCATATACTTGGTATGTGCATTATACGTGACAGGTCTCAGGGAATACTCTATCTGTCACAGGAGTATGTCCATAAAATCCTTGAGTGGTTCCGAATGGAGGATGTAAAGCCTATTGGTTGTCCATTGCCTTCTCATGTGAAGGTATCACATGTGCCAATTGTCTGCAGACAAATGAGCAAAGGGCCAAGATGGCTAAGATTCCCTATGCATCCGTAGAGGGCATTGCCTTCTCATGTGAAGGTATCACATGTGCCAATTGTCTGCAAACAAATGAGCAAAGGGCCAAGATGGCTAAGATTCCCTATGCATCCGTAGAGGGCAATCTTATGTATGTCATGATAGCCACATGTCCAGATATTGCATTTGCAGTTGGTGTTGTGGCATGTTATATGGCTACACCTAGTAAGAGGCATTGGGATGATGCCGTGAAGGGTATCATGAGGTACTTGAAGGGAACTGTTGATACGTGTATATATTATGGTACCCAAGATATAGGAGTCATGGGATACACTGACTCTAACTATACAGGACATGCAAATAGTAGGAAGTCTGCTTCTAGCTATGTGTTCACTTTTGTTGGAAGTGTTGTTCCATGGATGTCCAAGGTGTAGAAATGCATAGCCCTTTCTATTGCAAAGGCTGAGTATGTTGCATCCATTGAGGCTTGCAAGGAGGCCATTTTTTTAGGTCATTTGGTTGCTGGCCTTGCCTTCACTGTATTCAGATTCTATGAGTGTTATCCAGTTAGCCAAGAATCCGGTCTTCCATGCGAAGAGGAGACACATTGAGGTGAGGTATCACTTCATTTGTGAGGTCATTGAGGTAAAGTTTGTTGACCTTGTTAAGATTTCAATTGACCAAAATCCTGCAAACTTGCTCACGAAAAGCCTCTCTACATAGCGCTTTGCCTTCCTAAGGATAGGCATTGGATGAGATGACATATTTCCTCATCCTATTGTATCTATGTATATTTTATATTTTATTTTCGCTCCTCAATGAGACAAATTCGCCTTTAAGTGGGAGGTTGTTGGGGTTAAAGGCGTCTCTGCCTAGCCACCCATGTATTACTACACATTGACAGTACCTGTGCCAGCATATTGTAGGCGGTGGGAACCCATCATTGTCACTTTATTCTTTATTCTTTCAATGAAATTTGAATAAAGGGAAGGCTGGTCACACATTGTGACTATTGGAATTCCCACATTGTGTGTGTCTCTCTCTTGCTCTTACTCTTTCCACCATAGCTCTTACTCCTGCTCCATGCTTCCACTTCATGGCTCACCTCCCTTCAGTTTGTCAAAGTTTTTTGCCACTTTGATTAGTAATGAAATATCTTTCCCATCATCTCATAACTCATCCTAGAGATATCATTATGAAAAAAGCACAAAGCATGTAGGATAACATCTCTAAAAGTGACAACAACAATAGATATGCTTCTTCTGAACTTGTCCTTGTCGTTTGCCTAAAGTATTTAGCCACTTTGATGACTATTGAAATAGCTTTTCCATTAGCTCATAATTCATACTAGGGACAACCCCCTAGACTAAAGATAAATTTTCAAAATTTGAGTCATTCAAGAAGGCAGATTTAATTTAGAGAGTGGAGAACCATAATTTTACATAGAGGAAATAATAAACATGGAAAGGGAAATATAAGAGGAAAAAATATCTAAATCAAGAACTTGCTAAGCATTTATAACTTGTTATGAGGAGCGATCAACCATCCACCATTGTTTTTATAAAATCTATCGAGCATGATGTCTTTCCAAGTAGCAACCTTGTGAAAAATATTCTACTTGTAAGTCCTTGACCTCAACAAGGAGAAGTGAAATGTGATGCTTGAGTACCAAAGTGACCCCAAAATATTTCCTCATGAATCACAACACCCTTTCCATTTGGTTGTCAATCTCAACCAAGGTCATATTCCAATCTCTAAGAAAGCAAGGCAATACCATTAGTGATACATGGTTTGAGACATTCCCATAAACTTGCTCTATCTATTGAGCTATTGAAAGCATAGACTAAATTAAGGCATATGGTTTCTAAGATAAGGATAATCCATTTTGAGATTAAGATGCCTTCACCATGTGCCCCATATTAAGTTGAAATCTGATGCTTCAATCAATCTTAGCCATTAGCAAAGACCCCTGCCAACAGTGATAGCTAGATCACAAAATTGTTTGCAAGCATTCCACCTCTAGCTTGATTTTGTGTAACCCTACAATTAGAAAATCAAAGACCACATATGTTCCAGATGAATTTTGAGCTTTTTTTATGCTTTCATTAACAACGTAGTCAAAATTAATGGACTCGTCATCCTATAAGTTTCTCTCAAGCGGTGGCTTTCCTATCAACTTGTTGAGGTTGAGATTTTGTTCCTTGTTGTTCCTCAAGGATTTTATTCGTCCCTTTATCCTTTTCAATGTTGTCTTTATCCTATTCATGGTGGGGAATATAGAGTCTTGTATCTTTTCCCATTCATTTCCTTTTCTAAATCCTACAACTCTCTTATCTTTTCCCATTCAGAACTCTAATGGAGCAATCCAAGTCTATTCAGGAATCTAGGTTTGTGAAGCTCTCACTCACAAATAGTGCCACCATTTTATCATAAGTATTTAGAGAAAGGTCAAAGGCCAAGCTTGTGAGCCATGCATTGCTTGATGGTTGTCATTCAAAAGGAGTCAAGTTTACAACTCTCAAATACCACTCATAATCATATACTTTGTTGAGCGTGGCCTAATTTGGGCATGGCACATGGATTCAATCATTTGCCAATAGTCCTTCACCTTTTTTTAAATGATTGCAACTCCACAAATCTGATTATATTCCTTCTTGCACTCATCAAAAACTAGTATCTCCAACTTATTCCACTTTGACATATTGGGATTCAAAAATGCAGTGCTTTGAGTGTTGGTCCCCTTACCCTTTCCTCTGAACTGAATGCTTTAGATGAATTCCACAAAAACAAAAGGGTGTTTTAAAGTTTCTTCTAAAGCACAAGGGCCTAGCCACGCGCAAGTCCCTTGACTTGCACACATAATTCTGAGTATCCAAGCTAAGCATTCCCATGCAAGTTAGAAAATGCCATTAATGAAGCTTGAGTGAGGCATGAGAAGGAGAGAGAAAACTCAAATGGATGAGAGAGAACATTAAGAAGGAGAGCAAATCTGAAGAGAGACAAATCTAAAAATGCCACCAAGTAGTAACTTCGCCTGGATCATGGATGATCCTTATTTTTAGAGGGTATTGTGTTGACCAAGACAAGTCCCAAGTTTCACTAAGTTGAAGTAAAGTCCACCATGCATGCACGTGGAACTTCAATTTGATCGGCTCATGCAAGCCAATTTGACCTAGGCATGTCCCGGCCCTAAGGGTGCATAAGAGAAAATATCCCATTATGACAACATGGAATAGATGCATGTGAGGTATACTTCTCATGCACATGCTTGGTAGCATGCCTATTATATATGCTCATCACCAATTAAGAGGACACACCCGATTTTTCAAAACCATCTATTGAGAGAGAGAGTGTGTGTGTGTGTGTGTGTGTGTGTGTGTGAGAGAGAGTGTGAGTGAGTGTGTGTGTGTGTGTGTGTGTGTGTGTGTGTGTGTGTGTGTGTGTGTGTGTGTGTGTGTGTGTGTGTGTGTGTGTGTGTGTGTGTGTGTGTGTGTGTGTGTGTGTGTGTGTGTGTGTGTGTGTGTGTGTGTGTGTGTGTGTGTGTGTGTGTGTGTGTGTGTGTGTGTGTGTGTGTGTGTGTGTGTGTGTGTGTGTGTGTGTGTGTGTGTGTGTGTGTGTGTGTGTGTGTGTGTGTGTGTGTGTGTGTGTGTGTGTGTGTGTGTGTGTGTGTGTGTGTGTGTGTGTGTGTGTGTGTGTGTGTGTGTGTGTGTGTGTGTGATCAGTTCGCTTACTGAAAATTAATTACAAGACAAATACAAACTACTAATCCACATCAATTACAAGACAAAGCCCAAAAGTAGAACGCACATTTTATGGTTTAATTAACGCCCTCTACTTTGATAACAATTAATAGATCCATAGTTGCAGTGTTTTTCAATCAAATTATATACAGACCGAGATTGATGTGTACAGACCACAAACCAATTGCTCAAAAGCTCGCCAAACATTCAAGTAAATGATTACTTCAGATGAAGCTTTTCAATTAAAATAGCTTAGGCTAAGTTCAATTGAAAGCCTTAGAATGGTTAATCAAACAAGGAGATTCAACGAATGAAATTAACCTTCAATCAAGCCATTCCTTAGAATGATATAATGTAAATGAAAAAATCCAATGTTCTTGAATGAGCTTTGTGCTAAGAATTCCATAAGAAGTTACATTTTTCCAACTAGGCTCTCCCAACTTTTCACATGGCTTTTGGGTTTGCAACCACAATGGGCAGGCAATAGGTGAAGGCATGGCCCAAAGTGATCCCCAATCAAATCAATATATCAAATCGAAAAGTGTCACTTTTATGACTCTTGGCCGCCTCTAAGCAAACCAACCAATCGCATCAACCTTTTCTTGCTTCAAATGCTTGAATTTTCAATTAGAACACCCTATCACACCGCAAGGTTTGGTGGGAACATGTTCCTAATGGTCCGATCGCACTTGTAGTTGCCTATATCTTGACATTATTATAGGTGGTAGTGGCAACTCGACTTGTTAAACTATTTAGTATTGCTAACTGCATCCCAAGCACATAGCATCGAGCTTTTAAGCTGAAGGAGCACTACTAGGCCATCTACTAAATGTGGGCACTTATCTAAGCGAGGAGAGTGGGGAACAAGAGTTAAATTGAAAATGTGAGTTGAGTTAAGGGCCATCAAGGCCATTTAAGACTCCAAATTAATTGGAACATGTGGCCAATATTCTCATGCAATATATTGCATGTGGAATAGGCTACGAGCTCTTGCATAGAGTGAATCAAAAGGTGGAAGTCGATGTTGAGATGTCCAATGCAATGCAAAAGAAAGCTCGAGGGCTATACTCTATAGAAATAGGGAATATCAAACCGAAGTGGATGAAGGCAACAATGTTGAGATGTCCAAATGCAATGCAAAAGAAAGCTCAAGGACTGTACTCAATAGAAATAGGGAAGATCAAACCGAAGTGGATGAAGGCAACAATGCTTCAAAATTGACTTACTATAACACAAACATACACTCAAGGATTTGTCACTCAACATGAAGGAAGATCACTAGTTACACATTGAAGCAGACCCTCAAGTCACTGCAAACATATCGGCAAAGTACATCAATAGAAATATAGAGGATAAGTTGAAAGGAGTCTCTAAGAAGGTCACACTCAATATAACAAAGTGTGAGCAAATGTCATTCAATTTAAGCAAAGGATCTTAGCTTCGAAACTTTTAGGGTAAAGCCGCAATGCCCAAAAGGAAGTAAAACTTGAGCTAATGCGTCCACATATCTCAATAAAGTGCCTCTTGCTCAATTTAACTAAGAATACCCTGAATTTGATGCTAAGATCCACATGGCCACAAAGCAACATAGTTCATAATTGCACGAAGCAGGATATCGAAAATGGTTTACTGTTCAAATAGCTTCAAATAATCCATGGTGGTCGAATATGGCCAGAGAGCTAAATAAACTATTAATGGGGTTGGCATATTGCCAGCTTAGCTACATACATGTCACTATACTAGGTTCTTATTTGGAGGGCCTATTGTACCGTTTCCCACCAGACTTCTTGGGGGGAGGTGAGGAGGACGGTGTCATGCTAATTACCATGCATAATTTATGGACCTACCGAATATATATTCAATTATTAGTTTTGGTCGCATCCTCAAAAAAGCATGCATACAACACACTATTCAACATACCAATTTGTGGCTCATTTAGTAGGTATAAGCACACTTTTTTATACACATAGCATTTCCCGTCATTGGATTCTAGTGTGCTATTGAAGCTTCCTAATAGAAGCACGTAGTTGGGAAGCATCACCTATATCTATTGTATTCATCTACATTAATCAAAGGTTTTGATTCTCCATATTCTCTATTGGTCACTTGCTAACAAATTTCTTGTACTCTATTGTGTCTCATTTTCTCGCAACAATCGAATCACTCAAGGAGTCCTCATCCAAAGGGCTACATTACAAAGTTTGCCTTGAGCCACACAAGAGGAGATAATGATGATGGACATTGGGTAAAGAATGATTTCAAGGTTGGTTGGTGGATGTACATGCAATCCTTTGCCTTTGGACCATATGAGATTCATGATAGAGGTGTTTCTTTACCTATGTCAAAACATTTCTTACAATGGCATCACCACATACAGGGATTGTATTGCAATGCTTACTTTGAGTAGTGCAAAAGATGATGATGGGCATTAGGTGAAGGAGGAGTTCAGGTTCGTTGGTGGGCATGCATGGTGTCTATTGCAAGGTGTCTATGGTCCATATGTCTGGAAAATGCTAGTCCAAAATATTTCAGAGTTATGAGTTGTCCATATCCACATCATTAGATCGTGCCTTGTATTCCTAGAGATAGAATAGAACTTTGACTCCCATAAGGACTTGTATAGACTTTTTTGATCATTTCCTATTAGTAAGAGAAGGTTGGGGGAGGGGGCCACGTGGTGCCTCCACACTCCCCCATGGGAGGTCTGAGCGACGGCCACGTGGCAATCCCTCTTGCAAATCCACCATCCTTGCACATGCAATCCTCCCATAGAGAGAGTCTAGAGCATATGCCCCATAAAGCACAATGGACCTCATACCACAAGTGAGACCCTCTATAAAATGATAGGCTAACTGTGCTAACAAGTGGCCACCTCATGAGGCATTAGGGGTCTCCTCACAAGAGGACTCAAGAAGCATCGGGGGGCGAGAGAGGGAGAGGGAGCATGCAAAATGGTTTAATCAAAGCTAATTTTCCATCTTAAGAAAATCCAATTCTCCTCAAAAGAAATTGGCCTTAAAAGTTGATTTAAAGACCTAACTAGCAATCTTCCATTTGTCCCATGAATTGGGCTTATATTAGCATTAGAAATCCATCAATACGGCAATGCTCTTTTTGGGCACTTGGGTGCATCTCCAAAGAGACAAGTGCTTGCAATTACTATTAATTTGTGTTTTGAATGTTTTGTAGAATATAGATTGCTTGATAGGAATATCATTTTGGTGTCTTTGGTATTCGATTCTCCTTTTATCTTATCCAATGAATGTTTTTATGTAATAATATTTCCTAGAAGTTATTGCTTAATATATATAAGATAGATTGTATACTTATAACTAGGAATTTTTTTGTGGATGCCACCAATTTTATTATTACTTTTTAGGATATGAATATTTGGGGGGGGGGGAAGAGAGAGAGAGAGAGAGAGAGAGAAGAGACAAAACCCAAATACAATACCTTTGTATGAACCCTCTTGCCACATGGAGTGTGCCTTTAGGATGTTAAGTGCCCTAATTGTTACTAGCACCAAGTAGCCTAAAATTGGTGCAAAAGAACTATCCATATCTATCTATTAACAAATATTTTGCCACTTTGCCACATGGCAATTCATAGAAGATGCCATGCATCAACTAAAGATAGACTTTCAATTGCATTTATAGAAAATTAAAATTTCTTCTCACCCACAATTTAAGAAAACCCCTACTAGCCCTTGGGCCCCACCATTCAAGAAGCGCCTCTCTCTCTCTCTCTCTCTCTCTCTCTCTCTCTCTCTCTCTCTCTCTCTCTCTCTCTCTCTCTCTCTCTCTCTCTCTCTCTCTCTCTCTCTCTCTCTCTCTCTCTCTCTCTCTCTCTCTCTCTCTCTCTCTCTCTCTCTCTCTCTCTCAGGTGCAAGCTTAAGATTTTTGGGACTCTTGCGGCTCATTTTTTCAGGGACTCAACTAACCATGAATCATATTGCCATATAAGGCATGGATCATGGCGTAAAATGTGTCAACAATAGTAACAGTGTACTTCAAAGGTTGGCATGAAGCACCAAACTTAACCTAGAGAGCATAGTGCCAACCTCTGCGTGAAGTACTAGGAGGAAACTAGGCGTTGAGTGCCTAGTGGATAATACTTAATGTTCATACAACATTGAAGTAATAGGATGGGGCTAGATCTATTAGTATTTGTTGGTTTGTCCCAACTCACTTGTCTATTTGTATATTTCAATTCAATAAGCCCCACATAGAACACCCACAATACTCATCGCTTCAATTTTGTGTACTATTCACTAAGAACTAGAACATCAAAGGTGCACATAGCCAAAAGGTCTGAATTGTTAAGTATAGCTTAATTTTGATGTCAATTATACCAAGGTTATTGGTTGTAAGAGCTACATTATACATGCAATTTGTGTATCAATCATTAGGGTGGATTCCCCTAGAATCTAATAATGAGAATGAATTAATTGTTTAGCTCCATGTACACTTACAAAATTAAAGTTTACATGTGATAATATCTATTCCATTTTGTATTTATCAAATGCCAAGAGCCATATGGATTATGGTGGATAAGTATTTTTCAAATGCATCATTTAGGGTCAACAATGTCAAGGTGGAACACAATTTATAGTAGCCCAAACAAGTTTGCTTATAACTATTTAGCTATTCCCACATGTGACATACTAATTCCCACTATTCAAACCTCTCTCCAAAGGATATTTATGGTAAACCCTAATTGTAAGAACTACATTATACATGCAATTAGTGATGTAAGGTAGATTCCCTTGGAATTTCATTATGAGATTGAGTAAATTGTTAATTCCATGTACCCTTGCCAAATTGAAACATAGAGGTAATAATACATAATCCATTTTGTATTTATCTAATGCCAAGGGCCATGTGCATTATGGTGTATAAGTATCTTCCCCATGCATCATTCAGAGTCAAAAACATCCAAGTACCAAAAAATTTATAACGACTCAATGTTCATCAATATGATATGGTGTACCATGAAAACTTACGGACATAATATGTCATGACACAATGCAACATTGCTCAAGCAAGTTGGCCTTCAAGATGCATAAGGGCACATCATCATCCTAGCACTATAGGGTATGCATGTGTTAGATATACTCAATGCCCCACCCTTGTAAGATGCCATCAATGATCCATGGTGCTCTAAGTTGTAAGGCCCGCATTATGACGAGAAGCCATGTGCGAATATGGACATTGGGTGGGTCCTGACTTGTATATCAAACGAGGCCTATGTAACCAGATGGAAAAAAGGTAATCATTGTGGATTTAGCCTTTGGGTTAGTATAGTAGTTATGATGGTAGCAACTTGAGACACAATGCATTGAGTTGTGGGGTGTGGGAGTTATCAAGGACCCCTATTTTGGGGAGTGGCCCTTGGCTGTGGGTGTCTCAAAGGGACTAGCGGTCCCCTTGACGTTCTCAACCCAATGGTAAATGAAATATTCTAGGGAATATTCCATGTCTGACTAGAATATCTTCTCAAGCTATAAAAGGAAGACCTCTCTAAAGCATCGTCAATCTATCTTTCACCTAGTCAAAGTTCTTCCAACTATCCTTAAGCTCTTCACCTATCATCTGTCTTAATCACCATCTAAGCTTCATTGTGTAAGCACACGGGTGGACAAAGCCATCTTTGTATCAATTCATTTGAAATTAAAGTGGTCTCTATTCTTCTCATATTTACTGTGTGTTCTCTACTCCTTGCTCAAATTCTATCCATTGTACCATGTAATTTCTACATGGTATTAGAGCCTAGGGAGTTTTGAGGATTTAAAAGTACACGAGAGACAAGGGCTCCAACACAGCAAAGAGGAGAAATGACATCTGCTACATTAGAAGTTTCAAATTACAACTATCCTTGATTCTTATGAGATTTTGGAGACAGTGTTCAGGTTGACCCAGAACCACAACCCACTCCCGACCCATCAAATTCGAGTGTTATTGTTCTAACAGTGTTTTGACCTTGATTTAGCATACAACCAAGACCTCAGGGGGGCTTGGAACATACTGAGGAGCCAGTAAGAAATGAGAAATCAAACAAGGATTCAAAACTTGGAGAATCAACTAGCAACAGAGAAGTTTGCCGAAGAAGAGACAGTTGAAGCATTCATCACTCAGATCAAAAATCTACACGACCACATGGCTAGGGATACAAAAGACTAGTGAGAAGCTAGCTCAGAGGTGTCTTCGGATTTGTCCACCAAAGTTTAATGGATTGGTAATTGTCCTAAACACTCAGGTGAGACCCCAAGATTTTACGTTTGAGAAATTTTGTGTAGTACTAACGGAGGAGGAGTTGTAGCTTAAAGTTTGAGAAGATAGCAATAGTGGAGATGTTGCATTCTCCACCAATGCGAAAGGTAAAGGTGGTTCCTCTACCAATGGTGACAAAAAGAATAAAGGTGGTGAGAAAAAGTTTCAAGGAGAGTGCTTCTACTACAAGACAAAAGGACATGCAATTGAAAATTGTCGTATCAAAAATATAAATGAAAAGAATGGCACCATGAAGACTAAAGGGAAGGAGATAGCCAATAGAGCTAAAGTAGAATTGAACCCCAATGGATCATCTACCAAGGGATACACCCATCCTTCCATAGTGGTAGAGGGAACTAAGCTTTCTCCGAGATAGCGCCCAAATCGTTATGCCTTTCATGCGGGTCGAAACTTATCCAACAAGAAATTTCACTACCTTAGGACCGTTATAGTTACATTTTCGCAAACATTGAACTCAAAAATCTTTCAAATATATTGTATATTCCAGAGATTAAGAGAAAACTGCATACTTAAGGCCAAGGGATTGCCTAACCTATTTTAGACAAAAATTGTTAATATTATATTCTACATTCTCAATCGGAGTTACACAAAGGCTCTTGAGGCCAAAACTCCTCATGAGGCCTATTTTGGTAAGAAACAATCTATCTCACATTTTAGAACTTTTGAATATGGATGTTATGCACATATTCTAAAGGATAAGAGAAACAAATTAATCTAAAAAACACAAAATGTATCTTCTTAGGTTATAGTGATGAGCAAAAGGCTTACAAATCGTATGACCAAGAGACAGAAGATCATAGTGAGCCATGATGTGGTGTTCAAGGAGCAACCACATACCGAGGAAAATGAGAATATAAGTTCCTCCACTTTATCATCTAGTGAAGAAACAATCCACTATGAACCTATCCCAAGAGTTGTCCCTAATCACAAGGAGGAGGAAGCATCATCTTCGAATGATGAGGACAAAGTTCACCAACTTGCAATCACGCCACCGGAAAAGTCATTGCCGCGATAGGTAAAGCAAGTCTATGATCGCAACAATCCTATGCCTATCATAGTTGAGGAAAAGGCAAACACATCAAGGTGGTCTTTGAGAATAGAGGAGCAAAGAAAGGTTTCTACTTTTATCATCTAGCGAAGAAACAGTCCACTATGAACCTATCCCAAGAGCTATCCCTACTCACAAGGAGGAGGAAGCATCGTCTTCGAATGATGAGAACAAAGTTCACCAACTTGCAATCACGCCACCAAAAAAGCCATTGCCGTGATGGGTGAAGCATCTCTATGATCGCAACAATCCTATGCCTACCATAGTTGAGGAAAAGGCAAACACACCAAGGAGGTCTTTGAGAATAGAGTAGCAAAGAAATGTTTCTACTCACATAGTTAATATGGCCTTGATGATTGAGATTATGAGAGAAGTAAAGGAGCCAACAGACTTTGAAGAAAAACTCATTTATTCAGCATGGGAGAGGAGCTATGCAAGCTAAGTATGATAGCATAATGAAGAATGACACTTGGAAGCTAGTGAATCAGCCAAAAAAGAGAAAGATTATTGGCACCAAGTGGATCTAGAAGATAAAGTACAAGGCTGATGGCAACATAGAAAAGTACAAAGCCATATTAGTTGCACGAGGATTTTCACATGTTGAAGGTTTTGATTTTCAAAAATCATTTGCTCCAACTACTAGAATGACTACTATTCACACAATACTTGTAATGGTTACTTATAAAAAGTGGCCAATTCACCAAATGGATGTCAAATCAGTGTTCTTGAATGGTGACCTCAAGAGGAGGGTATACGTGGCTCAGCCACTAGGATTTGAGGCCCCCCATTCTAAGAACATAGTTTGTAAGCTAAAGAAGGTATTGTATGGGCTAAAACAAGCCCCTAGAGCATGATACTAGCAAATAGATAAATTCTTTTTGGACTTGACTTTCAAAAGAGATGTCTCAAATGCTAACTTATATGTTTACAGGGATGGTGAAAAGTTTGTAGTGATTGTTCTATATGTAGGCAACCTTCTTATTACAAGTGACTATAAAGATATGATCCATCAAACTCGAAAGGCTTTGAGCTTTGAGTTTGAAATGACAAACTTAAGCTTATTGCACTACTGTTTGGGGATTGAAGTATGCATGGGAGATCTTATAGGCATTTAGCATGACCGAGCATAAGGTGATAACTATATCTATGGAGGTCAATGTGAAGTTATCCATTGAGAATACATCAACACCATCAAACATTGGGAGGTACGTGAGGTTGGTTAACAACCTCATCTACTTAAGTAACACCATACCAGATATCAATTTTGTTGTTGGTGTTTTGAGCAGGTTCTCAAACAAACCACAAGAAAGTCATTGAAAAGCTTGGATATAGGTGCTCTGATATTTGAAGGGAACTCTTGACAATGGTATCACATACAGTCTCGGAAGTACTATTATGGGAAATTGTGACTTTGATTGGGCAGGTGATAGTGATTCCAAGAAATTAGCTTCTAGATATTGTTTCTCTTTAGGTTCAGAAATCTTCTCTTGGATTAGTAAGAAGCAACCAAGTATAGCATTGTCTTCTACCAAAGTAGAGTATAAGGCAGTTTGCTTTGTTGCATATGAAGCAATATGGTTAAGAAGGATCCTATGGCATATGGGAATACAAGATGAAAATCTAACAGTGCTAAGATATGGGAAGGGTGATGAAGTAATGGTGGTGTAGTGTACAAACCCCCAATGGAAACAGCTTAAGATGCACAATGCATTGAGTTGCGAAATGTGGCAATTATCAAGGACCCCTATTTTGGAGTCCAAGGGCCACAAATGGGGCGTCTTAGGGGGGCGAGCAACCTCCCTAACGAGGGTCTAAGGACAGTGCTCCAACCCCAACGGTAAAGGGAATATCCCTTGGAATATTCCGTGATCAACTAAGAAAGATTCATAATACGATTAGACATGCCAACTGAACTACCTTCTCGGACTATAAAAGGAAGACCTCTCTAAAGCCATCATCAATCTATCTTTCACCCAATCAAAGTTCTTCCAGCTACCCTTACGCTTTTCGCCTATCATCTGTCTAGATCACCATCTAAGCTTCACATTGGAAGCGCACGGATGGACAAAGCCATCTTTGTATCATTTCGTGTGAAATCAAAGCAATCTTTGTTTTTCTCATATTTGTTGTGTTATCTACTCCTCAGATTCTGTCCGTTGTGGCATATAATTTCTCCAGCATGTGGGTCTAGCTGGACATGTATTAGGAAATGGGATTGATCCTTGTTTGGACACAAGCAAAAGAGCTTCCAAGCTTGATATCTTGTCACTTTCATTACAGCTGAGTATCCAGCACCCTTTCATGGAAGAAACAATATTGTCACTCCATAATAGTACAACAATTGACTTGAACATGCAAGCATAGAGAGAGAGAGAGAGAGAGAGAGAGAGAGCATCATTTAAATTTCCTCCATTACTCTCAAAGTATCTATAGAAAGAGAGAACATGCAAGCACAATAAGAGAGAGAGAGAGAGAGAGAGCACCGTTTAAATTCCCTTCATTACAATTCTCAAAGTATCTATAGAGACAAGCATCTACATATTTACATTTGAAAATGGAAGGCTCAACCCACTTTTGTGGGTGAGGTGAGATTTTTTGCAGCACTTCTCCCATCAAGTGTCAAATTTAATCCAGCAAACAATTCCAGCTGCAATGCTTTTTCTACAAGTCTGTTAGTCTCCGCTTGAGCTCTTCCCTGCATATACAAGCCAAAAGGAGATCAATCACAAAAAGCCCACATCAATTCACAGATTGGCCACCAAGAAAGCTATACATCTTGTTCAGCAGAAAATGATCCCAGAAACTGGGAATCGTGCGTTACCATATGAACACTCGATCGACTGTGGTGTTCCCTAAGAGACCCCTGTTCTCTTCTGCTCTCCTGATAAGGTAAGGCATCACATGTGCCACAGGCCCAAATGGAAGGTATTTGCTCACTTGAAAACCAGCATGAACCAATGCCAAAGACAGCCTATCTGCCATACCCTTCAGTTGTGCAAACTGCAGCCTTGGATTACCATTTGCTAGCCCCAGTTCATCAGCTTTTGCAACTGCTACCCGGCCTGTTGCACAGCAACCACAAGCCTGTTAAATAAGACCCAAAAATCTGATGTGATGCACTCAAATTATGTATATTCAATGAACATGTCAGTTATATATAGTAAACCTCAAGTGAAGTGATGCTCCAAAATCAACTCACCAGAATCAAAGTTGTGCGTTGCAAGAACCACAGCTCCCTGCCCGCTTGCTGCCTGCTCCATCATGAAAGCAGCACATGTGTCGTAGCACTTGTGCGTCTGCTGGATGGAAGAATGGATAGGTGACTGAGCTCCCAAGGTTGCTGCAAGTTCTGATTCCCGAGTCATGTAGGCTCCACGAACAAGCTTTACAGCAAAGCCAACACCTCTTTTCGAAGCCTCATTTGCAGCAACAACGAGCCGTGGCAGGGCATCCTTTAAGTATGCTTGAACTGTTCCATACACGAGGGTTTGGCCATTCTGGTTGAAGCGCAAAGCAGCAAGATAGGTGAGATAGTCTATAGCCGGTTGTACAGAAGTGTACTCGGCATCTACTAGCAATGGAAGACCAGCTTCATCACTAGCATCACAGAGTTTCCACAACCTTTCCTTCGCTCTTAGTAAGTCCCTTTCCCCCACGTCGCTTAGGGGCTCTGGTGGACACTGAACATGATAAGTTGCACTTTCATGTGCTAACAGAGGAAGCACGTCTTCTTTCCATGGAAGTTTATACTCTGGATGCTTGTGTTGCCATCTAAGAAGTGCACTTACATGCTCAAGAAGAGGGAGAGGGCAGATAGCGGTTACTTTCATACAGGAGAAACTGACCTGAAAACACAACAGTGGTGCTATGAGAGACACTGAAAGTACCGAGTTTACAATGATTGTAAATTTAGTTAAATCATCACAAGACTAAACCAAGACTGTATACATTAAGCAACTATTACTACAAACTACAGTCGTAATTGCAGAAGCTGTACCCATAGTTTTGCCTATAAACTCAAATTGCACTGACTTCTTCAATCACAGGAAAGGCATCAATTTCTATCGGATCCCGATTATATAGAAATGAAGTATCTCCTGTCATGTTTAGATATCTTAATCATTCAAGTTCTCACATAACACCTTGGATTGAGATGGTGACAAGTTTGGTTAAGTTCCCCTTCAATCATTGGGACCTTGGTAGTTGTGAAGTAAACTTCTCAGAACTAAGCGTTGCACTAGACGAGACACATACTCAAAATATGAGAACAAGAAGCATCAAGAGAGGCGTACCGATCCAGGAGGTAGCTGTCGAGTTTGCTTCACCGTATGCAAGAAACCTTGCAAATTATGATCACATGAGGCGTTATCCATGGCATCTTCCAAGCTGTAGTCCAGAATACTCTTCAAGCCTAGCTCCCACATCCTTTTGAGGGTATGGGATGCTTCTGAGGCATCCTCTCCTGCACAGAAATGGGCATAGGCAGTCCGCTTCACCACACCCAGGATGGGTTGGCTCCAAACAGGGTACTTCATGAGTGAGGACTTCAGCACCTTGATGCTCAGGTCAACCAAGGGCTCATAGGCAACCAACTGCAGATTGATGAGAGTGAAGAGAAGCTCTGTCAATGTCATGCCGGCATAGATGGATTTCCCATCCTGCTCCAGGAGTGTTGAGGGAGCTGAAGAGATGCTCTCTGAGGCTAGCTTGGTTCCTTCACCCTCATCATCAGAGGCCTCTTCCCTGCTGACAATGGCAGTGGTGCCATGGTTCACAGACAGCTTTCTAGCAGGAATGAGATGGTACGACCGCGGGTCAGCGTCGCCATAAAAGCCTTTTCCCGCTGCAAAGAGGCTCTGTTTCTCCTTCTGAACCAATTCACCATAAGAATTCTTTCCCACTAAGAGGCTCTGTTTATCCTTCTGACAAAATTCACCACAAGAATCCTTTCCTGTTAAGAGGCTCTGTTTCTCAAATTCAGCATAAGAATTCTTTCCTGCTAAGAGGCTCTGTTTCTCATTCTGCCCAGCTTCACTATAAGAATTATTTCCCGCTAACAGGCTCTGATTCTCCCTCTGAGTACTCAGCTGGCTTGTTCCTGCAAACAGGCCCTGTTTTTCCTTCTGGCTCAGGTCAGCCTGGCTCTGGAAGCTTCTTCCAACAAGAAGACGGGGAAGCTCCGGCACGCAGTTATGATGGCAGGGTTTCTTCCAAAGCTTAAGGATGGACCCGTAGACCTGCCATGCCATTACAGTCGAGCACAAAGGGAGAAAGACAAATGACAGGGCAAGGGATTAATTGAAGAAAGGGAGGGTGAAATCAGAATCAAATTGCAGAAGGATGGAATCTGAGAAACCAATTGTGAGAGGGAAGAAGGATGGTCACAGGCCAAGAATCAATCGAAGATGGATGAAGTCAAAATCAATCGGAGTGGGAAGAGGGGGACTAATTACAGGCCAAGAACACTGAATCAATTAAAGATGGATGAAATCAGAATCGATTGAAGAGGGAAGATGGATGATCACAGGCCAGGAATTACAGAGGCGATTGGATGCAAAAACCCCAAATTCGATTCGAATGAGAGCAAAGAATGGTTGATATCACAGGGAGGTCAACAGGGTAATCTATGTACGACATGGGAGGCTGTGACCGACTATTTAATGGATTGTGAGAGGCGGCAGTAATCGAGTGATTAAGGAATTGATTAGTGAATATGAGAGAGAGAGAGGGAGGGGGGAGGAGAGGAAAGGGAAGGCGGAAGGGAGACTGGAGTTCAGCCTCCCACAAAGCTGGACATTCAAAAATCAATTCCCACCAAAAATACCAAAAACTACCAAAAAGAAGATCCATTAATTTTAAAAACTACTAAAAAGAAGATTCAATAAAACAACAAAATACTCAAAAGAAGATTCAATAAGAATTTACGAAAACCAAATAAATTCCGGAACATTCAATTCCAAATTTCTTAAAAAAGCAAAAATGGGACGAAAATTTTCAAAGAAATGGGTTTATAACTTTTTTTTTTAAATTAAAGGGCCAATGAGCATTTCCCCACGCCCGCCACGTGGTTTTCGTTAACCGGGGTTAGGTTTGGGGTGACCTGGATCCTGCGGAGCAAATCTTGGAACAAGCTGTGGAAAGACGTTCCTTTCTGACGTGGGAATGTGGGACCCGCGGCTTTTGACAGGCCGACTGGCCTCCGCCTCTCACGTGTTCAAAAGGTCCGGAGTGGCAAAGTTGCAACTTGCAAGTTGCCAAGTTGACCCCATTAAAAAAAAAGGAGCCATCCGTGTCATGACTCATCACCACACACAAATCTTGTCCACTGCACAATGTTACTTACACACCGAATATTCTTTTCTCGCCCTTTTGCTCCCTGTGGGATGGCCTCCATGCGCACACCAAATGGTGAATGCCCGCTACTTAGCAAGGATTAAACAATCAAAGTACTTCTTCCGAGGTTGGGCATCCACAATCTTTTACACATCAAGAGGGCAACACCTACTATTTATCTACCTGAACAATTCCACTCCTTGCCCACTTTTGGACGGGGAGTCTCCTTTGCTTAATCTGTAACGTCATGGACAAGGATGCACTTTTTGCAATTGCAACAACCAATCAAAATAATAATATCCAGCCTATAACTTCCATGTGGTATTAGGGAACCCTTAGATCCCCGACACACGTAAGTTTTTTAAAAAAACTTGTGTGTGCTACCCTGTCAAGAAAAGGTATTGCAAACACACGTAAGTCTACATTTCAAAGCAAGCGAGAAGAGAGGAGCTAAATCGATGAGTGAGAAGCAATATTCAGTATACAGAAGCAACAATCTACCAATCAAAGAGGAGAGAGAAACTGGCTATAACCGACCAGTCGTTGCCACATTGATAGATTATTGATAGTACATGGCATACCTCCATTTTTGGAGGTACTCCATCCATTGGGTACAAGCTTGGTGATCACAGTACCAATAGGTCACCTAGGTCCTGCAAGTCCAAGGTATCACAAACACACATATAAAATTGCATTTGTTAAACATACTTGCTCAAGTCAATAGACTTAGGCATGTCACAATTCTTATTGTGTAGTGTTAGTGTGATGGACGGAGTGCAGCTAGTGAGACAAAAACATAGATGAGGAGCACAACAAACAGCCAACAAAGCATGGGGAACAACTCTAAGAGCCATGCCATGTACACAAGTGAGATTAAATCCTATGAGTTGTGATAGAAAAGGCATGCACAATATAGAAAGGGACAATTGCCTTTGTTTTACAAAGTAAGCTTAGTACCCTCAAACACAAGAACACCCTATCAACTCTTACAAGTTCATATGAGGTGGAAGGTTTTCATCAATGTAGGTGATGTCCATCACTCTCTGTCTCTCAATGATTAAACATTCCTCTCTCTTATGATTGGCTTTGTTGAAGGGGATTCTCCCAACATTTTATTTGCATCTAGGCATGTTTAAGGGCACTTGCAACCATGCATTAGTCAATAGACTCATATGTGCTTCTACTCTATAAGCCTTTCCTTGTGCAAATCAATTGAGTTGTCGAAAGTATTGCTAGCAATAGCAAGTGCACATCTACACACAGGCACAAACAGGCAAACCCCAAGATGGAATTGTTCATAAGAGAGAGAGAGAGAGAGAGAGAGAGGGCCAATTCAAGGGGGCAACAATGCCAAGCTACCACATACCATGGACTTGGGTGAGTTCATGGAGGACCTACAAAAGGGGGGATACTCTATTGACCAGAGCTAGCCTTAAAAAATGATCTTCTCAATTGATTGATTCATCCTACCGATATAAAGTTCACTTACACATGGAACAGCTCTAAGTCTAGACTTTCGGTTTGATCACTAACAAGTATTGCTAAGGGTGGCCAAATGCTACCAAAAAGACCCAAATAGGAAATTTACCACCCACTATATGGGTCAAATAAGTACTTGGCCATTTCATTTTTGCGGTTATAGTGATTTAAAATAGAATCAACAATTTATCTTTTGCCACTAGATGGGTAAAAGAAGTAATAGGTCATTTCATTTTTAAGTTCCAATGATAAAATAGAATTGGCAATTTATCTTATCCCAACGATCTGTTGTACTTTGGCCCATTCATTGGGGTGATGGTCTTTCAAACATTGCATTTTCCTTTTTTGAGAGAGGGCTGACAAATACAAATTGAAAACATATGAGAAGAGAACAAAGTATTTATACCAAAAAGGTTGGGCTATTACACACGTGTTCCTGCTATAACCCCCTATCGGCTAGAAAATGATCATTGCCACCACCCACCCATGTGACCTCCTTGCACCACCAATACTAATTGGTACTTTAACACAAATGCCTACACTGCTCACCTAGATGACCATGCCCCAGTTGCAAAACCTTAGAGCTCATGATAATTGTTAAATCAAAACAAAATCTACATGACATTTTCACATTGAGTAGGGATGGTTTTTGCCACATTTAAGGCATATTTTCTTTCACCTTTGTACTTCCTCCTCCAAATGCATTTCCAAAATCTAGTATTTTGCTTAACGGTACTTTCAAGCTACTCTTTTTTTTTCACTCCTAGTTTCAACTTTTGGATTTCTACCATCTATCTACAACATCTTATCACCTTGACATATTCAACCAACAAATAAAATGCCCTTTCCAATTTTGAGAAGGATGAAGAAATTGAACGCATGCTTGAAGAAAATCTAAAGCATCCTTATTTTTATTGCAATATTGAAGTGTGCACAATGCCTTCTACATTGGAGCATTACCCATTGTGTATGTGTGTACATGTATGCACACACGTGCACATGCACATGTTGTCATGCATTCAAATAATTATGTCACATATCCGGCTCACTCCAATAAACTTGGAGTTATGTTTTAAATCCTGAACAAGCAATGCAAAGCATTATTAGAGGCATGCCCTTACAAGCAATGTTAATAAACAATCCTATGCCCATTGGGTTATCGTTACTCTAGAAATAAAGACTAAAGTAGCAGTTTCCAAAGCAAGTGAAAGATCTTAGGTTGGATTGTCTAGCCTAGATATTCTAATATCTATACATGCATTGTGAGGAGACTAGTTCATAAGCCATCATTTAACTTTTGAAAGGGACCCAAGGGACCTTATTCAAGGACAATAGTTACTTGTGAAGATTTCTAATGATAGCTTTGGAATCAAAGAGTCTTTTGACAATAGGTAACTTAAAATGGGGATCAAATATCTTTTATCCTTTTTGAAGAATTCAAGCAAAACCCTACCAAATGATGATAATAAAGTTTCCTTTTTTGTGAATCAAAATTTATTATGTAAGTAATTCACTAGTAGCCTTAATAACTTTGGGTTATTGGATAAACGAATGTTTCATTATATAAGTAATTCACTAATAGCCTTAATAACTTTGGGTCTTGTATAAACAAATGAGTTATGACCCTCCAATCGTGAGCTCTAAAATGGTTCGCCTTCACTTGTCACTCTTTTTTTACTAGGATGATGGTTGAGGTGATCACTTCAAATATTTTTAAGGGACATCATCTTCAACAAACTTTAAAACAAAATTATCTTGTGGGCTTGATTGTGGCTCCCTCGAGTAGTTTTCAACAATCCATGAGTTTTTAATTTCAAACCTTGAAGTGATGAAACCAAAGACATTATTGGTGGATTTCAAAATTGTTAGATTTGTCCTCATTGAATACTCAAAAATTAGCACACTTTCATAGGATTGTATAAAATCATGATTTAGAAAATGACAGAGAGAGACATCAAAATATCTACAATAATATAAAAAAACTTAATGTTTTAGGCTTGAAGATAAAGATCATAAAATGTGCACATTATTAAAAGATTTAACGACTTTAGGCTGAAAAGAAAAAGTAAAGCATCATTCATAACACTTATATTCTTCATGTAAACACACACATGCACAATAGTTTCTTAATTTATTGATCATGCTCCATTTTCTAATCATATCCTAGTACCTTTGTAGACAGGGTTCATCATAGCATGATCTTCTATTAATTATAACTTTACATAATAGACTTTCTAAGGTTAAGAGATACATGAATATAATGATATAAGACTCTTCAACCAAAAAGTTTTCCATTTAAATTTTAATGGTTGTTTCAAGTTGCAATTGTTCATTTCTTCTTTACCATTTCTATATCTTGGGATGAACTTCAAGTCTCTTATTTCTTAGACATTAAGATTTGGTTGAGGATTGCCTTTATAAGCATTATAGGCACTTCAAATCAAATTTTCATTTTACATGTGAGTGATGCTACCTTGGACCCAACAAAACCTATGAAGAAGGTAAGCAAAGGTGAGCTCATGGAAAAGTACACTTTGTCTACATGTTGGTGGATGTGAATGGGGCAACCCAAAAAAGAGGATTATGATGGAAAAGGATAAAGAAGAGGTTGAACTTTGTTGGAGAAAGTAGAAAGACATGGTTAAGCACAAGATACTAAGGATGTAAGGATATTCATGGTAGAATTGTGGTGGCTTCTTTGTCTAAGAGGTGAGCTCCTAATGGAGGAGGAGGGGCTTGTTAGCAGCAAGGGAGAAGGTATCATTGAGGTTGTTGATGGTGGTGATAATCTTGATGTTGCCAATGAAGAGCCATTTTGAGGGTACAAATAGAGATGTAGATTAGAGGGGCTTCACAAAGGTTACTTGTTTGCTCGATTCTCATGCCATGAAATATAAATATTGGGTAAAATGGTAAATACAACATCCTCCCATCAGAGTAAGCATTCCATGTTTGTCTAATCTATTTTTAGTATGTAACTTGTCTCTTGTAATCCTCAAGAGCAACAAGTTGAATTGGTTTAACGAAGTGGCTTAAGCCTCTTCATGCATGTCCTTAGCTTCCCCCTAGCTTCCAAGGAGTTCCAAGCCTACATTGTTTTCAATAGTGCTCGGGTCCTATAAAAATCCTCCCTCTTCAAGTGAATTGTAGAATTTCCCTTATAGTTAAACCACCAAAATCTTATTTGATTCTTATTATTTGTAGAAAGTTAAGTGGGGTTGCACCCTTTCTTATGAGACAACACCTCTTGAAACTAGTCACTTTTCTCACTATTAAGGTGGAACTTAGCAATCAAGCTTGCAAGGTCTTGTCCAAAATAGACGCCTAGATCCCAAACCAAAACCACGCTTGCCTTTGTTATTAATAGCTAGTGATAATCTAGACTACCAATGCTAGAGAAAACCCATCCTCAAGGCTCTTTCTTGTAGCTGCAAATTCTAGGTAAGAGAGGCATCCTCACTTCTTGATTTGCAATAACACTAGTCTAGAGAATTGAGCACTCTTGATTACTTAACGAAAAGCTATACATCTGTATAAAATAATTCTCCCAACTAACACCAATATCCACCAAACAACTTATGGTTAGCTAGCCATGAGCACATCGACACAATCCACGATTGTTGGTCCTCAATTCTCTACAAAAATTGAAAGAATAGCCTCATTCCTCCATCATATGGAGACTAACGACCAAGCCTACCAAGACACTTTGATGAAGCAACTTGCTCCCCTACAATAGTACACCACTCATGCTTACCCTAGAATACCATACAAGGTGTCTAAATAACTCCTCCAACTTCCCTTGGTGGATGTAGAGAACGGAAACACAATTGCACCAAAGATTATAAGTACCAACACCAACTTTGCAACCACAATCTAGGTTTAAGCCATTCCTTTTCTAAATTCCATCTCTATACTTCGTCCAAACAACCACTTTAATGTGTGCTTTAAAATGACATCTAAGCCTAGGGGATAATCCAAATATCCAAGATTGTCCCTTCTAGATCTCCTTATAGATCAAAATCCCTTATGATGAAAAGGATCCAACAAAACAAACTATCTTCTCATTTTTTATAATAAAGACAAAAAGTTAGCAAATACAACAAGTTCTACAACAAAGGATCATTCTCAACCATGTTTACATTTCAGTTATCATCAACAAATATTTGGGTGCAAGAAGTTTGGCCATCTAGAATCATGAGGCCTTTGATAGAGCCCTAACTAACCCTTAATCAATGTTATCTAAAAAATGTTGTGTAATAACAGTAGAAAGCAAAGGAGCTAGTAGGAGACCTTGCATAATATATGTCTTAAGCATGAAGTTATTTCTATTATGGACATTCATGCAAATAGTAAGATAAGACAATAGAGAAAAGTTCCCTAATCATCTTCTAAAACATCTTCCCAAAGCCACAAGGTTCCAAAACCCAAAGGATACAACTGCAACCAATGTGATCATAATCTTTTTCAAGATCCATTTTGATGAGAGCAAACTTGCCCCCAAATTGAATAGCATGATCTATAGCTAAGAGAAGAGAAAAGATTTAGATTTGCATCACTCATGCTCCTTTGATAAACAAAATCATCTTTTATGTAGGTGCACAAACTTGGGAAGGATAGATGTTCCAAATGCCACAAAGAACTATGATTTCCCTTTCTCCTTTTCATCTAGTCTTCTCCTTATTGCAACTTTTGATGCCAAGGCAGCCGGGCCATAGATCTAAAAAACATTGATCTCCTCATCATGAACTAAAATTTTGACTTAATTCATGATCCAGTACTACAAGTAAATTAGGGAGTGTACCAACTTGAATAAATAGATGCTACAAATGCCACAAAGAACTATGGTTTCCCTTTTGGTCTTTTCATCTGGTCATCTCCTTTTTGTGGTTCTTGATACCAAGACATTTGTGCCATAGATGGAAAAAACATTGAGAACCTCTCATATATTGAATTTTTGACTTAAATGCACGATCTATTCATGCAAGATCAAGATCCTTAAGAGGAGCATAGAGAGAACCTTAAACGATGAACCTAAAATAGAAAAAAAATTAGTGTGCCTAAAAGGGGGAGTTAAATCACATCAACAACTCCTCCTCAACAAGGATCTTTCTTATAAGGAAAATATTTAGCCATAGGTTGTTGAGTTGTAAAGTCACAATACCTAGCAAAAATAGATCCAACATGTAGCTCCATAGAAACTTGAGAACTCCTTTAGGAGTAGAGAGCAAGGATTACTTCTTAGAACTCCATATTCATGAATTTGGGAGTCTCCCAATTCCCATCTTTAGATTATTGAAAAACTAGAATCTTTTTAATATGTCTATAAATATCTCAAAACCCCATCATGTCACCTATCATTGTAAAGTTCTTTGGAAATGAAATCTACCAAGCTATTGTTGAGTGCAAAAGTTGGAGCATTTGTGTTCAAATGATGATTCAAAAATAGTTTTGACCATGAATCATAAACATTTGGAAAACTCCCAAATTCATCAATATATATGTTTTAGCTTCAGTAACCCTTTGCTAGTTGACAATCATTGATTGGAATGTGGCCTACATATCAACGGCCTTTGCACAATCATTTCTATAAGTCTAAGTCCATGACTCCATCAGCACTGTATTTTGAAAGCTTAGGCTTCTTTTCAGCCTCTACAAGGGACCCTTCTCCACACCTCTTTCCATGTATATGGGCACAAGTACCCTTTATTGCAAATAAGTTCCACCAACACCAAGCTTCAAATGAATAGGACAAAGCAACACATGTCAAGCATGCACCTACTATGCATTCATAGCCATAATACATCACCTTTAAAATGGGACCCCATAGCATAAGCTCACAAATTGTGGCTTCCTTGGAGAATATGATGTAGAAAAGCTAAAGCATTTGATGCAAAAAAGAACGGTTGAAGTTTCTCATGCTAAAACCATTATTGCTTGCTAATGAGAGATCAAATTGAAAAGGGTTGTTGGATTTAGGGTTGCAAGAATGCATATACGTAGCTTGGAGAAGGAGAAGCTAAAGAGCACAAAACTAAAGTATATTGACAAAAATCAATGTAGAATATTTGCAAGACAGTTTGCCCTATTAAAGCGAATGGGCATAATACAAAGATGAAAGAAAAAAACCTTGTAGTGACGAAAAAAAGTTCTCCAATGTGACACTGAAAAGAAATGGAAACTAGACCACAACCCCAAAGCACAAACACATGCAAGAAACCTTGAATCCACAAATAAGCTCACCAATTTGCAACTCACTAGATAACTATCAAAGGGAAAATGCTCATATAGATGCAAATACAACCTCCTTGTAGCTTAAATTTGGATATAGTGTCCAAGGGTATTAAGCCGAAGGCCTTAACCACAGGGGTTTAGGAGAGAGGGATGTAGAGAGTAGGGTTAGAGAGAATAAGAAGAAGATGCTTTGGACAATCTAATTCGAACAATACCCTAGCCTTCTTCAATGATACCATGTGATAAATAAATCCACTCTTTAATGCCAACTCATCAAGCCACTTGCCCACTCACTTGGTTATCCATCCACTCTACTAAAACTAGTTCCCATACATATGCATCAAATATGCTAATAAACCCCACCTTAATGTGTGGTTGGTCATTATCAATTGCCACTATCATCATTAGGGATGTGATTACAAAATAAGATTGCCCCTTGAGTCCCCTATCATACTCATAAGCCTTCTCCTTGTCTTTGGCTTTAGTCTTGATCTTCTCAATTCCTTCCTTGGATTTGGTATTCTTTGGTAGTCTTCATAGTAGTGACCTTCTTGTGTCTTTGCTCTCCTTGATCATCATAGTCTTCTTTGTCTTCTTGGACTTCTCTTCCTTCATGGTCTTCTACCTTGGTATTTATTTTTATCAGTAGCTCTTTGACTTCAATATCTTTTTATGCAATAAGATGGATGCACAAGAATACATTGTTTTGGCTTGATAGCATCATGGCATACATGGTTTTAAGAGAAATTACATAGATCATTTTGGGATTTTTTTCGACTTTGGCTCAATGATTTCACGGAATATATGTCATTGAATTTGATTTTGAACAATGAAACTAGACGTGTGCACAATGGAAATAGAACATTGTTTTGCAGGATGCGTGAAGGTCTTATCACTTGCATTCTCACTCAATGGAAGTGTCTAATCCCGCTTACAAGAGGGGAAATTTTTTAGAGTTATAAGGAGTTTGATCAATCTGTTGATGGAAAAAATCTCACATAAATTCAACCCTCAAATTCATGTTTTTGACCATGGAAATACAATCCCCTTTTAACAACTAGTTTAAGGCAGCAATATGAATATAGTTAACTAGTTTGAGTACATCAAGCAATGTGAACAAGGTTCAAAGAACCACTTTGAAAGATAGAAGGTGTGAACAAGCCTTAAAACATTAAGGGTTTAACCTTTGCAAATGAAATATAGAAGGAATTACTAAACAAAATAGAACTTTTGTAAGTAGGAGGTGGCCATCAACACAACATAACAATGTGTTAATGCAGGATGATGAGTTGATGTTGGCATCGATTTTGATGTGGTGGACTCAATCAACAGAGGCAACTTGGTTTTTGAGCTCCAATCTCAAACAAACACCTCTTCTCTCTTCTTATTCTCTTCTCTACCTCCTCTCTTTCTTTGCCTCTAACAAAGGAAGGAGAGTCCCTAATTTTAGGTAAGCAAGCCCTTAGCTTATGGCCTCAAGTAGGACCTCAGCTTGTTGACAAGCTGCCCCTTTGAGTGAGGACCTTAAGCAACCCCCTTACGAGAGATAGATGGAACAACCTTTGGAAAGATAAGACCTTTGTAACCCTTCCAATAGGGCGCTCTCCCTCCCCTACTTGATAATGAATGAGCCCTCAAAGTGAACCAAAATGAGTGCAAGAAGGAATTATGTTGGGGGTAAAGGTGCCTCTGCATAGCCGCCCATGTATTACTATACTGATAGTCACCGCCACTGCGCACTGCAGGTGGCGGGCGCCCATTCACCGTCACTTTATTCTTTGTTCTTTTAGTGACAGTTTGAATAAAGGAAGGCCCGGTCACACATTGTGACTGTTGGAGTTCCCATTTCTAGTCTCTCCCTTTCTTGGTCTTGCTCTCCCACCATAGCTCTCGAGTCCAATATTCAATCCGTCACTCCCTTTCAACTGGTATCAGAGCTTTGCTTTCTGAATCTTGAGCTTGGTTCGTGGCATTCTCAGCATCCCATCGACTCCCTACTTGCATTGGGTCTCCTTCCCGGAAGCCATATCCGACTCCTTCGAGCTCCCGTCACTCCCCGGCTTCCTGAGCACCTTCTCGGCATTGTTGGGCACCTTCAGGGCATTACATCAGAGCCCCAGGATCAACATTTACAGTTGGGAGAATCACACAACCCTCCCATATGTGTCTTCAGCATTGACAGTCACAATAACAGCTCTCCCCCTCCATTGGCACTTGAAAAAGCTCCATTTCGTGCATATGAACATGCTTTGATGCTTGGTTTTGATGGTTGATGTGTTGGCATAGCATTTGAGCTGATTTAACACTGTTTTGGAACTATCATAATAGTCCATAGGTAGTTTATGACAGTGTTACACTGACATTTGATGCTACAGCTTGTTTGGCATTGTCATTTGATGCCCGATTGGTCCCGTTTGATGCCCGGATGTTAGGGGAATGTATGCCTATTGTTTGGCAACCATTTGGAGCTGATTTTGGTGCTGAAATTCTCAGTTTTGAACATAAATCACTACTGTACATAGTTGGGCTGAAGTCATTTTACTCATGTATACTTATGCCTATGCTTTTCGGGCTATGTTTCGAGCATATATGGTGATGTATTGACACTTGGGGCTCGACATAGAGCGTCAGAGCTTACTTGAGCTATTTATTGGCTTGCCAGAGTTGTATCTTGGGATGTACTTGATGTCTTACATGCTTATGGATGCTACATATAGATGCTCTACCGCCTACATGTTCGGGATGTACTATTGATGTATTGTCTTAGACTTATGTCATTGGCACTATGTCTTGCCTTGGCTTGAGCTCTTGAGCTCGTACATACGGCTTTTGTGCCAGTGGGAGCATTCTTGAATGCTTATTAGACATTGAGCAAGTGGTACTTTTATGCATTGAGCCGTTACATGCTATTGAGCAATTACAGACACTTGAGACTTTGGGACTTCTTACCTTTTGGGATGATACATCATATGTCTTGGTTCACTGTATGCTTATGAGCTAAGTCTTAGTTTTGGATCCGTATCTTTGTGAATTGACACCTACTTGTGTCAAGTTTTGGTAGTGGCAGGAACACTTTGCCACGTTGCCTGGGGGGTGTGCCTACTCACTGGTAGATGTTTCTATGACATACTTGGGTATTGGATTCATGCTTATCGACCGTCATATGCTTATGCTATGCCCGCATGATGCCGGCTTTGGTCTTGGCAGTATTTGATTGCCTTGGGATCCAATTTTGGCACTGTTAGCTCCTTTTACTGAAATCTGAAATTTATTACAGCAAGCATATATGTATGGACTGACATGGATTTTTCATGCTGAAACACTGTGAAATGATGTACTTTCACTAGTACTTGGTGGGCAGCAGCTTTGGTTCCACTTTCTTTGCCATTTTTCCTCGATTTTGGTGATTTTTTTGTCATTTTCTGTAGTAAACAGCAAGCAGTTTTGAACTTCTACAGTCTTCCAGCCTTGCATTATGGCGAGCTCGTCCACTGGTCATGCTATTTTCAACATCACTAAGCTTGATGGTACGAATTACTCTTATTGGAAGAGCCAGATTTGGCATGTATTGGTGCAGAAATCGCAGATCAAACCTTTGAGGTTAAGCGAGCATAAGCCTACAACTATGCCAGATGAGGAATGGCTTGAGCTTGATGAGTTATGCAAGTCTACTATTGTATTGTCCCTTTCTTGGATGTCCAGGGTTCAGAAATGCACTGCCCTTTCTACTACAGAAGCCGAGTATGTTGCAGCCACTGAGGCGTGCAAGGAGGCCATTTGGTTGGGTCATTTAGTTGATGACCTTGGTATTGTTGCTATCCCTACACTGCATTCGGATTCTATGAGTGCTATTCAGTTAGCCAAGAATTCGGTCTTCCATGCGAAGATGAAACACATTGAGGTGAGGTATCACTTCATACATGGGGTCGTTGAGGACAAGTCTATTGATCTTGTCAAGATCTCGACTGACCAGAATCTTGCAAATCTGCTCACAAAAAGCCTCTCTATAGAGCGCTTTGCCTTCCTCGGGAGGTTGATGGGTGTGGGATGAGATGACGTCTTTCCTCATCATGTTGTACATGTGTACATATTGTACTGTCTTTTTTCTTTTTCTTTTCACTCCTCACTGGGGCAAATTCACCTTTAAGTGGAGGTTGTTGGGGGTAAATGCACCTTTGCCTAGCCGCCCGTGTATTACTATACTGATAGTCACCGCCACTACACACTACAGGTGGCGGGTGCCTCTCACCGTCACTTTATTCTTTATTCTTTTAGTGACAGTTTGAATAAAGGAAGGCCCGGTCACACATTGTGACTGTTGGAGTTCCCATTTCTAGTCTCTCTCTTTCTTGCTCTTGCTCTCCCGCCATAGCTCTCGAGTCCAACCTTCGATCCATCGCTCCCTTTCAAAGTGTACCTTAATGATAGCCTTCCCCGATGGTGTTTAGAGCTCTCAAAGTGACTATGGAGGATATGAAAGAGATCCATTCATGGTTAGAATGTATGTAAGAACAAAAGATGGCCTCTACATTAGTCGGTGTCTCTTTAAATAGGGAAGGTGTACAATCTAGTACATTGCATGTGGGCACTCTTTAGTGCCAACTCATCCATCCATTTTTCCACTCACTTGGTTATCCTTATCCATCCACTCTACTAGAACTAGTTCCCATGCATACGCATCAAATATGCTAACAATCATGATTAACCATACATTAGGGCCAAAAACGCTTCAAAAAATGCACTTTTGTTAATCACGGGATTAAGGAAAGGGCCAAAGAGACTTCACCACGTGCGCAAGAATATGGTATTCTTGTCTCCTCTTTTTTAGAGATAGTGGAGTCCATTTCGTGATTCTCTCTTCTTTTTTAGCCAAAATCCCTAAAGTCTGACATGTTTTGGAGTCCCAAAGACGTTATTTACTTACAAATCTGACAAAATACGTGACAGAGATGTGATGAAATTAATAATGAGTTTTTTGAAAGTCAGAAGATCTTTCAATATTCTTTTTGGCGGCCAATACATACTCATTTGTGTTCTTGGCGCTACTTTTTAGTTCATTCACCCCTCTTTGAGCTTCTTTCTCTGCGCTTTCATTCTTTTCATGGCTTCCTCTAGGCACCCTTCTCGTTTAATACACTCTTGCACAGTCTATAGCCAGAGAGCAAATGGAAATTAGGAGCCCAAAACCTTTACTGTAAACGATTGGGTTACCATGCTACCATCTTGCAAGGGCTCTCATAAGGTGAAAAGAAGAAAACGAGATGATATAAAACATCACTAGAAGGGGCGTATCATTGCCTTCAAAATTATGCCCGAAGGGTGGTTTGTCAAGGTGCAACATGTTTACATGGCCAAGGATATGCACTTGCCTCCAAACGAACGTGTTCCCCAATAAACACATTGTAAGTTATTAGTTGAATAACCTATATAATTCTTTTCCATTAAGGCAAGTTTTAACAAAGAGTTCGTCATTGCAGATATCTTTACGTCAACAAGTATTTAATGGCAACCTGTGGAAAGCCTAAGTGGGACTTTGCCATTCATAAAGTATTGGCAGACATTATTTATGCCGATCAAACTATGTCTTTTTTTAGTGAATGCAAGGTTTTTATATATTATGCATAGTATGTGGTTCCGTCTAAAGCGGATAGATATGGGAATATCGAAGATTTGCCATTGCCAAGCCTTTCATCTCTAAACTGGGAGATTCCTGACAAGGTAATAGTGCAGAGTTTCAAATTCAAAATATCTCAGGATATTCAAAAGTCCATGACAGCTAGAAGGATCTCAAGAAGAATACGTTTATCATGGTTTGTACCCCTCCATATCTTCGTGGCTTGCTTCAAAACAGTAAATTTACAAAGAACGAAGGTATCCTGGCTAAGTAGAAACTTTTCGGAAGAGAATTTGGACAACACTATAGGGACGCTTTGGAAATCTAGAGAGTGCGACCATAAGGGTGATATCTTGAGGTGTAGTGCATGCCCTCAATCCTTGGCTTTGGCTTACAGTATCTCTCACCAAACTCTTGCTTTGGGCTTTGATTACAGGAGATACAAACTAAGATTGGGTATTTGGGTTCCCTTGGATTCCGATACAAATTGCACACCATATAAACTTGCGGTGCACGTTTTGCCGCATGAAGAAGTAAAGAAGGTGAATGTTACTTCCAATTGGAGTCTGAAAGATGTGAGGGATACCTTGGAATTGCTAGACAATACATCTCCTAGATATAAGTTCAAAGTGAATGGCATAACAATTGGTAAAAGAGCCGAGCACTCTTTCTATTGTACGAGTTGTTTGTCTCCCACAATTGTGAGTTTTGAGCCTTGAGAATGAAAACTTTGCAGGAATTTATCTTAATAGACTGTCCTTAAGATATTTTTTAGTGGAAACTCATAAGCTATCATGAAGCAAGTTGCCTTTCAAATGTATATAAGTAAATGTACATTACATTCGATTTATAAGTGAAATTTTTCATTACATCATGAGGTACAAAAATATCATATAAATGTACAAAGCCAAAATAATAAGGCTTGTGTATGCTTATGTTTGCTCTTTTGATTCTTTATCTGTCGCCTTCTCCTTTGTTGGCTTTGTGGCTTCTTTATCGATTTCTTCAAAGATGTTTTTTCTCACAGGGCCTTTCTTTGATTGTTGAAAGAATTTCACCTTTATAGGTAGTCTCTTTTCTTAGGGTTTAAGAGGGGATGGATCAAATTTCAGAGGAGAAAGCATTGGCATTCCTTTTTTTTTAGACTCTGCAGCAGTGGTCCCATTGCCATTGCCTTTGCCCTTGCCCTTGCCCTTGCCCTTGCCATTGTCATTGCCCTTACCATTGCCTTTACCCTTTTCCTTGCCCTTTCCCTTGCTTGTGCCCTTGGCCATTGAAGTTTTGGGAGGAAGAGGGGAGTCAGGATCATATGGTGTGATTGCCTTGTCCAAAATCAGCTCAATGGATCTCTCCCTTATCCACCAAACATATGAATCAGAATAGTCTCTACACTGTAAGAATAAATATTATAAGTTAGTGAAAAGAAATCATGATAAGGGTTACACAAAAATCAAATGAAATCAACTTACATTCACTCCTTCTATTTGTAACAACTTTGAATCCATTGTTCTGCAAATATTTGATATAACTCTCCATCCACAAGAATATGCATCGCTTTGCAATGGAACTTCTTGTAGAAGAAACATATAAGGCTTTTGAGGATCAGCAAGATCCTCATATGTAGTATCCAAAAATGTAGAAACAAGTCTACCAGCACTGCAAAAGGAAGCTTTGTAAGTTCAAAATATTTTTTATAAATATAATCAAAGCAAGTAATTTTCCTTCAACATACATTCATGCTTGGCCATGAACACTGCTGAGAGAGTTCATAAAGATAATGTCTCTAGTAAGACAATTAATATAGATGAGACTCAAATGCCCTCTACAAATTCAAAATAGAGGTGAGCAGAAGGGTGAAAGCAAATGAATATAAATTTTCCTCTACAGAAAAGAAAAATACCTTTCTACATAAGGAAAAAAGATGTGGTAATTTGTCACACTATCGAAAGTACGAAAGAATGGGGCAATATTAGACCCAGATCTTGCAAATAGTTCCACAGAGAGAAGTGGATCAACAATATATATGGTTCTACGAATATCAAGAGTGAGAGAGGAGACGAATGCCCTGCAGTCAATAGCAAAAGCTATTTGAATCGATCAAAAACAATACAAATTATATATAAAATATACTTGAACCTATAAGCCTTACCTTGTGCAAAAAAAAACAAAAAATATAAGCCTTACCTTATGCAACAAAAAACAACGGAGTCAGATAGTTGGACATCCCTTTTCTCCAACATGGGCTTATCCTCGGGAGATATACTAAGGTATTCCTCCTCAGGTTCCGCAAAAACATTCACAAGTATTTGCCTATACACTTTACCCATCCTCTTGTTGTTGATGGGAGCAAGTGATGCGGCTTTCCTCTTGTAAACTTCGTCTTTAGTTTCCAACACCTCTTGAATTTTTTCACTCAAGAAAGACTCCTGCTGGGTGGCACCCCTTGTAGAGTAAAGGTGAGTTACATCCTCAACCTTAAGCTTTTTCCCTTTCCTGGACAATTTCGGGGGAATGTTAAGGATTTCAAGGGCTTTTTGATCATTGGAGGGCAAGGGCCTCAACACTTTATCGAACCTATACCTGATTCTGCTGATGATGCTGAAATCTTTATTCATAAGGGTAATTCTATGAGCATGCGCAGCAGCAATGTAAGCATCGTTCATGAAATCAATAACAAAATCTTGTGCGGCCTCTTGTAGAGCAAGAATGGCTGAGAGTTGTCACTTCTTATTTAGACCAGAGACAGTTGCCACTTGAGACAATCTATCAGAGATCTCTTTAACAACTCTTATGAAAGCAGCATTTGGAATCACGTGCTCTGTAGCTCTCTGGGCTTTTCTAATCTCACTGAAACACCTCTGCATGTAGAAGAACTGGGACTTCCTCTTTCTCTTTTGTGGCTTGGGAGGCTCAGTGGCTTCAACAGATGTAGGCTCAGGTGCAATTGGAGGGGATGAATCCTTCACAGGGCAAGTCTCACCCTTTGCTTCTTCAACATCAAGAGAAGAAACATTCACTGCACTGAAATGCTTTAACTGTTAGGCCAACACCTGGTGTAGGGGGGATTTCTGTGGCAAAATGCTCTGTGGCCTTTGATAGCCCAGCTTCAGCAATATTTGAAGAGGGCTCCTCCTCAGATTCATCAAATTGTAACTTTCTTCTACCCCCACTGTCCTTCCTATCCACATACACTCTTCTTGTAGTTTGCTTTGTCCTTGCCATACAGAGAAGAAAATAGAAGAGCTAGAAAGACAAAAAGTGATATAGAAAATTTCTCAAAAATCTGACAATGCAACAGGCCCAATACGGCGCGAGAAGGAACAAACAAAACAAACGAATCGTCACATTTGCGCCATATCGGAGACGAGAATAAAAATGCCGATATGGCGCGAGATGGAAATTCCGAAGACTATGAAAGGACGCCCTCGTTCCGTATTGGAGACGAGGACAAGAAGGCCGATATGGCACGAGATGGAGGTTACGATGACTACGAAAGGGCGTATTCGCTTCTTATCGGTGCACCGACTGAAGACCACCGAAGTGAGGAAATCAGCAAAGAGACAGTAACCGATACGACGCGAGAGAACAAAAACGCAGTAGACACAACACTTGGATCTCACCGTATCGGCAAGCAAGGCGCGAGAGCTAGAGAAATGTAAAGTGTACACGTAAGAAAAATAACCCCTTATATACCCTCGTCAATCATGACACATGTCAGACACGTGTCTCGCATTGATTGTGCCACGTGTCCGCCTATCGTCCATATGCTACGTGTCAACTAACGATCGATCCACGTGTTTGCCACATGTTTGTCGGCCACGTATTGGCCAACGGCTAGTGCCATGTGTCAAAGCCCAACGGCTACTGCCACGTGTCGAAGCCCAACGGCTAGTGCCAGGTGGCATTATTGTGCGCCTACATAAGGGGGTGTCCCTCATTCGTACGGCTTTTTTTGCTTTCTTTGTGGACCTCTGTTTCTTCTCCTGATACGGCGCGAGAGCAAGTGTTTCTCTTTTGGTGCTTTCATCTGTTCGCGTCATTTTGGGCTTTCTTGTTCTCCAGAGTCTTCCTTCGGCATGCCTCCTAAGCTGATAGTACTTGAGGTCGTGTGATCATCACTGATTTTGGCTCTACCTTCTCGCGTCATTACGGTTGCGGCCCTTTGCTTAAAGTTGCTGGTTTGAATTATCGATACGGCGTGAGTACGAACATCCATGTTTAGCATTTTAGTCTTGTCGCGTCGTATCAAGCACAAGTTGGAAACATGCCTGAACCCACAGATTTTCTAGGCTCCAAGGTTTTGCCAGGAACTAGTAAAAGAAGAAGGCTTTCAAAAGGCTCAAGGGCTTCAACATGTGATGAGCCTGTGCATTCTGTTTTTTCTCCATGCTCTGCCACCAGTGTCAGAATGCCAAGCACATCTCCAGGGAAGCAAAAGTCGGCAATGAGAGGTCTTGGAGTATTAGAGCTTACTGATGTCACTCCATCAGAGAGGCTTCTTGATTTTATCCTTCAGAATGGCATGGATCTCTCTTTCTATGGAGTTGTGAAGAATGTCTTTAATCCTGATTGGGACCTTGATAGTGTTTTGAAATCTTGTAAAAAATATATTTAGGAGGACTTTTTGGAGTTTGAAAATCTAGCAAGTCCTTCTATTAAAGTTGGTACAAATGAATATGTCCATGTTCCCATTGGGTCAACACGAAATGAAAAGTCAGTGTTTACTAAGAAGTGTGGTGCCCACTTTCTGGACAGGTTTTATGCAAGAGACATATTGTGCTCCACTCATTCCAAAAACTGCAAGATGATGACAAAATCTGCTGCTTTTATTGTTTTCACCCTTGTCAAATATCCTCTGAAAGCTGATGAGCAACAGTTGGAAGAAGCAAAGTCTGCTAGCTTTTGCATGTTAGATGATCTGGCAGATGCAAAGGAAACAGAGGAGGTTGTAGATGCAGATTTTGAGGCTTCTATTGCTGAGAATTTAGATTTTGCTCACTTCAAAGCTGAGACTATCATTGAGGAGAGCCAAGAAGATACAAACCCTCCAACTGATGAGAGTTCTCACCATACTGTTCCTTCTCTACCATCTATACCTTTCAAGGAGAAGGAGTACATTTTACTGTCAGATATTCAAAAACTTTTCAATCTCAGGGAAGATTATTGTCTAGCAATTATTAGAGAGGCTTCTGATGCTGCAAATGGGATAATTGACACAGAGAATGAATCAAAGGAAGAGATACTCAAACTTGATAAAGAAACTCTAGACGATAAGTTTCTTGATGCTGGTGAGGCCCTCTCTCTTTGTTTTGAAAAGGCCAAAGAAGCTGAGAAAGAGTTGAGTATTACTGATGAGGACTTCGATCGCATTCAAAGCCAACTTGGGATTTCCAATTTTGGAAGAGAGGAGTCTGAATATGTTAAAGAATTGATTAACACCAATGAGACATCATCATCAATAAATTTATGGAATCCAGTTAAATTGGAGTACGATGAAAACCAAGTGGTAAGATAATTTTGAATTTGCTTTTACACATTGGTAGGTTTGCATTTCACACTCATTCAGTATGGGTTTTATTTGCAGTTGGAGATTGTTGATACACATAACTTCTTGGGACGTGGCAAAGGATCGAGAGCTAGTGGTAGTACATTGAAAGACATTGCACTCGGCCACTACTTGGCTAGGATTGACCCTGATTCCTTTTTAGTACTTCATAGTAGTTTCTCAGAGGATGCAGCATGGCCTATACTTTGTATTAAAGCTCTTACAAGGCTTCTAGGTTTCTCAGGATTACAATATAATACCCACAAAGTAATGTTTTTGGAAAAGACTGCAGCAATTAGGATTTTTGGCTATGGTCCAGGTTACTCTGCTTCTAAAGCAGGATACTTTTTGGCATTCACATCCTATGCCTTGGCTGCAAACCGAACTGATGTAAAATCTATAGCTAGCTACAATAGAAAAAAAATTCTACGTTATAGAGGAAAGTTTCCTGAGGAGGAAGAGAATGTGAGAGTTTTGGAAAGCTAGCTTTGTATATATTCTTTCTTATATATAAAAGTACGATTGCTCATGTGTCATTGCCGTCTTTTATCTGCATTCTTTGAAGTTGTCATCGAAAAAACCAATTGAATAGCTCCTCCAAAGCATTGCTTTTTGTAACTCCTCCCCCATGCCTTGTGCTTTGAAAATAACTTGTGTGTGCTTCATAGTGGGATTTTTCCATGCCTTGGTTACTATAAGTTGCGAAGGGGCCATGCTCCTCCACAAAGTAAGGCCCATGAATATGAAGAATATGCTGCAATACAAAGTAACACTAATTTTATACCAATTGAAAAACCTGTCAAAATAAACCCATATTAAATAATTGTTACTTTACCAGATAAAAAGTGATATCTTTTTCTCCCCGTGCCTCTTTTATCGCCTGAACAAGATTTGTGATTGATCTTTTGAACTCTTCCGCATATGTATATGTTGTCTGATGTTGCCTGAGGAGTTTCAGAAAAACATCAAGGTGTATCCAAACCTCCATTCTAAGAAACGCAAGCCTCGGTGTGCTTGGAACATTTGTTGTGATCTCACATAGCTCTCTTCAACACTCCCAAGCCGCATTCACCTGCTTTCATGAATGGTTTCCTAAGAATCGTCTAGCTTTTGAGCCTCCCATAGAGACATCGGCCAAGATATCTCTTGTTTTTCCTGAAAGTATTGGATCCTTTCTCAAGTGAACTTGGCCCCCATGAAATCCCATTTTTGATAGTAATGCCTCGCATTTATCAATACACCCATCTGATAAAGATACTGGCTTAATGGAATATGCATAGTCAAGATGTAACCTGAGAAGCTTATCAATTATTCTAATCTCTGCATGCAAAGTACAAATATGAACATTCTTAAGAGAGATTGAAAGAATGGGATCCCAGATGTCTTCTATGTTTTTAAATTTACTCAAATCTATAGAGTCTCTATTTGGGGCTCTTCTTATTGGTTGCAAACTACTCCAATCTTTGGATCCAATACTTTCCATGCAATAAATGCAAGGATATTTTGCATTTGCACCATTACATATTCCAAGCATACATTTGATAGTTTTTAAATCGGCACTCATATGCCATTCCACATTAAAATTACCAAACCCCATCAACTACCAACATTTCGCCTTCACTTAGAGACTTAATGATATTTGGAATACCTGTATGGTTGAACAACCATTTCAACGTTTGATGATTTTCAATTGGTACCTGGGCTGCACCAATCCACCAAATCTCCATCTCGGATTGGATCTTATGCAATGGAGCTTGGCCCTCACCATTGCTATGGTCCAATGCCATGTTCATGAGGCAAATGCTAATTCTTTTCATCTTCTGTCCCTTTTGAATCTGTGCTTCATCCAACTTCAAGGCAAACTTTAGAACACCATAACTTTCTTCTACTGTGATTTTATACATGTGAACCATTGCAATTTGCACCTTTTTTAGATCAACCCATATATTGTTAAACACATTGTAATCAAAAATTACCTTTTTTATTTATTTTTCATAGGACATAGACCTTTCGATGTGAATGTAATCTCCAAAAACATGTGGAATCTTGCGATTCATGGCAATTCTTGCAGTCAAAATTGGAAGGGCTCGAGGCAATCCAAATATAGTTACCCTATTGCGTTTAAGATTTTTAAACCATAATCCAGAGATAGCATGATAACCTTTTCGACTTATACCCATAGTATCACATGTCTCTACAATTTCATTTGCTTTCACCGTGCCTTTTAAGTCTTTCACTAACTCTTTGAGAGTTGGACCTCTCAAATCTGCATTTTCGAGTGACTTAAGAATCCTCAAAATATCTTTATTATTCATGGTTTCCTTCAAAAGTTTAATTCTGTCCTCATTCTCTCGGATATTGATGCCTAATATGTTAGAGACATATTTCTTTGTAAGATTTAGTCTCCTTTTCTTTGCTCTCTCACACAAGTTGGTTATATTTTTTAATGGTCTCTTCCTCTCTCTAAATCCTACTGGAGTTTCTCTCAAGAGTGTTAGCTTATCCTGCAATGACTTATTAACATTTTTCAAAACATCAATCTAACTTGTCAACTCTAAAATATATGTTTGTGTAGTTTCTAGTGCTTTTTTCATTTCGTGCATTTGAGCTATATATATGTAAGATGCAGAGTATAACCTCATACAGTAGCCAAGCATCCCATTGTAACCTTCTCCAACATATCTTATATAATCATGGACATTGAAAAAAGGAGGTGGTTTACCTGTAGAAGGATCCCTGGGATAAATATTTCCGTCCACCCACAAATCTATATGCTTCATTCCTTGTGTTCGCAACCTGTTGGCTTCGATCTCATCTATCAATACTCGATGATGTATACTTCTCCAAGATGTGTAAATCGGATCTAGCTGAACAGTTAGCTTGTATTTACGTGTGCTTGCACCTGTGTTATTTGAAGAGGTATTGCTAGACATTCTAGCAAATGAACCGAGCAAGAATCTCACAGTGATAGGAAGCAAGTGCAACAAAAAGAATGGCAAAAGAGAATAGTGTGTAAAAGGAAAACATGGGAGTAAACAAATGCGAATTTCGTACAAAAATCTCGAAAATAGAAAATCTCTCGAGTTCCAAGACAAACCGCCGAAAAGGTGACCCTTGACCTGGATTAAAAGATGAGGGCAATTAATGGCCGACCTCTTCAATGAATCAAATATTCTCTCATTAATCACATCTGGACAATCAAATTTAGAGGTTTTATTCTTCCTAAACCTCAACTAATTAGCAACTTAATCACTTTCTTACAAGTGCCGTTTTTGAAGCGTTTTTGGCCCTCATGATACAATTATTTTGTGCATGAGTTAACCCATAACATTTGCTTTAAAAACTACAGCTCACAAAGATAAATTTCACAACATTCCATCTAATGTTTTGTAATGTATTACAAGTATTAATGTATAATGCAATCAACCAAAAGACATGCAAGTGAGCAACATATAGGTTTTTCCCATACCAAGCCTCGTATGGAGTGATAGACTCCTATGTTTTTGTGGGACATGTGCCTACTAATACACATAATAGCCTCATGCTAAAAACCATGTGAGAAAGATTCAATTTTAATCTTACATCATGCAATCTCCATATTTTCTCTCAACTACACCATTTTATTAAGGTATGTATAGCATTGGTGCCTCATCCCATGGTCAACAAGAAATGCATTGAATCTTTAGGCATATACTCTCCTAACAAATTTGGTGCCTCATGTCTTTGGACATATAAATTTGTGTACTATGATCCTATTTGACAAATTTTTAACCATTCAAACAAACTATTTGAAGCACAAGAATACTTTGTACTTTGCTTTCAAAGGATGCACCATGCATGATTGGATCAGTCATTGATAAAAGTCACAAAGGACACATAATTACCAAAAGATGGTATTTGCATCAAACTAAAAACATCACTATGTGTAAGCTATAGTTTATGGACATCTCTCACTAAACTATTTTTGGGAAAAGAAACATGCTGCATTTTACCCACTATACAGCTCTCACAAATATGTTTTACAATGGCTCAAGAGTGAAGACACCATATCAAATTTATATGATCATAGCAAACCAAAAAAGTTCCCATGATCAAAATTTGCATGCCAAATTTTTGTAAATACAACTGAAGGGAGTGAGCCCTGAAGTGGAAGCAAGAGCTATATGGTAGAGAGAGAGAGAGAGAGAGAGAGAGAGAGAGAGAGAGAGAGAGAGTGTGTGTGTGTGTGTGTGTGTGTGTGTGTGTGGGTGTTGGGGGGGGGGGAGGGGGGACGGGGACTCCAATAGTCACAATGTGTGACCGGCCTTCCCTTTATTCAAATGTCACTGAAAGAATAAAGAATAAAGTGACAATGATGGGCACCTGCCACCTGCAGTGTACAAGTGTGTGGGTAACTAATAGGTGACACGAGTACTATCAGTGTAACTAATACACGGGCAACTAGGCATAGGTGCCTTTACACCCAACAAGAATAGCCCATGAGTCTACAACTATATATAACATGTCTTTCACATGATTCCATAATGGTTGAGTTGGCACAACTCACAATATAGCAAATTGAATGTAAAATTTGTCTTATGTGGACATAAAAGAGATCATAAATAGTACATCTAGCATCACAAGTTTGAGAATTGAGTCAATCTTTGCAAAAACTAACAATAAATTTATTTTTATCTCTATCACATATAAGCATATGAAAGTGTAAAAGTATTGCCATTAGCAATGGTCAACACAATGTTACCCACTCCTTTAACTAGAAAACAAGATTTATTGGTACATATGATAATATTACCCTTAGGGAGAAGATCTAGAGAAGTGAACAAACTACATTGTTAATGTGCTTAGTGGCACCACTATCAAAGAACCATACTTCTAAATCTGTAATAGACAGACCAGAATTTTGTAGTAAAGGGTCATAATTGAATTAGGTACTCAATACCCATTATACATCTTACACAACTTTTGTGGATTTTGAATTAGACAGAGAAGCATCTACAATAGCCATCCTACCCTCTTTCTTCTTAGCCCCTTTTGTACTCAATTAAGAACAGCCCTTAATGATCATCTTGCCTTACAATACTTACAAAGACTTTACTCTTATTTTTCTTCTCATCCTTATCAACCTTCTTTGTTTGGTTACTAGTAGAAAAGTTAACTTTTTCTTTATCTTTGTGACTAGCACAAAAGCTTGATTCATAATACACATAATGGACCTATTTTTCTAAGATTAGTTTTCATGCAGCAAAACCACAAACCAACTCCTCAAATACCAAAACATTGGCATTGTTTTCATCACATCGAGTAAAAAGTAAATGCAAAACTCTACGAAGGATCCCAAAGATCATTCATAGTTAATTGTTCTTTAAGATTTTTTTATATTTGTCAAAAAACTATCTATAGTCACCTTCATCTATGTGTTTACTCTCTAGTTGCTTATGCAAGCAAGCAACATGAGCCTCATTTCTTCCTTAAACAAACATGCAAGTGTGTCCCAAGCCTCTTTAGTTTTCTTGCATGAGAAAATGTGTCAAATCCCTACAATTAATAGATAATAGAATCAAGACATGTGCCTCCATGTCTCTATTATCCCGACAAATCTACTCAACTACATATATTGGTACTCTAGTATTAAGTACAATGGGACTCGAACCTACAACCTCAATAGCACTTGTTTTTTTGCACTTCCAACTTCCATAGCCACAACATGGCATACACCATTTCCTTGCCCAATATTCCAACCAATACATGCCACATCACATAAGCTCACATTGGGTAGTTGGTTTCATCATCCTTGTCCACAACAGTCAACATATGAAATACATCATTGTTGCTAGCCATGGCCACTGTCTAAGCTTGATACAAAAGTTGCATGAATGAACAAAAATTTGCACAAAAACAATATGTATTGTATAGTATAACACAAAGTAGACTATAAAGGGATGCCTATAGAAATGAGCACTGAGAAATCGAAGCCCACTCTATCAAATGTCAGATTTATTGTTGCAATAATACACATGCACAGCTTAGAGAGAAAGAAGATGAGAGCATACTGGTAAAGATTTTATTGAGAAGTATCAACATGAAAGAGTTACATGACTACATAAACCCTAAACAACTAGGCATATATATAAAGCCAAGGGAAAGCAAAACTCTTCCTAAGGGTGGAAAAACAATTCTTATTGAGGAAAAAAAAGTGCCCCAATGGTCCTATGTGTGTTATGCATCACTACCAAAATATGGTAACAAGGTTACCCACTTATGTTCGCACCCCTTTATTAGAATTCTTAGATTCATGCATTGTAAAAAGGCTTACTAGTCAAAATCCAATAGTAGCATTCTAGCCTAGCCAAGTCAATATTGATAGTAGGAATTATGAGTTAGTGGTTGATTTGAAACTCAAGTCACTACCTTGTAGAGTTCATGAAGGTCTTTACAAGTTGTTTTGTGTTGTTGCTTTATGCATACTCTAGAAGTACCATTTTCTACTACCACTTCACAAACTTATGTAATGATATTGTCATGACTACTACAACTTTCATCAAATGAATATGCTTTTGAGCACCTGATATATTGTATCACTTTTTTTTACATTCACCTAAACTTTGCCTATTATTTGTACCCCAATTTTTTTAGTACCACAATATAAAACCTAGCTTGTTTTGATGCTAGCATAAATGTTTCCTACATTGTAGGCATAGATTGTAGTCTCTAAAGAGGACCAAGCTAATTTGGGATATAGAAGAGATGCATTGTAGCTCATGTAGCCAAGTTGGGCTTCTTCCAGTTTTGATCAAGTGAGTCATGCCTATGATATGGTTTTGAGGTATGACTTTTTTCCATTGATACTTACCAAATACGTTGAGCTTCGATTTCTTACCACATCCTTAACTTTAGCCATTTTTAAACTTGAGAAAACATTTTGTAACTTTGAATCAAACCTTTTTCTCATTGAATGAATTCAAACTTGAGTAGGACATAATTCAAAGGTCTCCTAAAGTAAGTTATAAAAGGCAATGACTTTTTAAGTAGCATAAAGTGGGTAGTAGTTTATATTAAAGAAACATTCCTATTGGGATATTGTGAACCAATTGACTATTTGGAATATCCTAGTGGCTTAAACTTTTGATGTACAAACTTACCTACCATCATGAGCTAATAAAAAACATCCATGAAATTAAGTACAAACCTTCATCACATGAGCAAACATATAACTCACATAAGCCAATGGTGCCATTTGAATTTGCCACTTACTCATGACTAGTTCATTACTATGATCTCATGCAAATGAGAGAGAGAGGCGCGCCGGGGAGGGAAGGGGCACGGAAGATGAATCCAACTAGATCTTTACATGTATAGGCTCTTCCTTATCTTCCACCATGTCCCCATGTCTTCATTTTCTTTAAACCCATAAAATTGGGCCCACTTGACCTCTTGATGAGCAAACTTTTGAGCATCATCCAAACAATTACTCTACAAAGTTAAACTTGTTGTTTTCAATAATATTTTGTAGTTTCTTTTTTCTTTGTGGTCTTTACTTTCAAGTGCATGGAGCATGTACCAATAGCACAGTGGCTTTGGAATGTGGTCATAGGGATTGATATAAGTCTTGTAAAAAACAATAATGCATCCACTTCTCTAGGTTATTAGAAGTTACACGCTTCTCATCTACAATCACTACTCTCATTGTATCAACAAATTGGGATGTAAGGATGCTTAGGAACATGTACTCATTGCCTTATTATTGTAGCTAAAAATTATGCCACACACAATCATGTGAGACCAAAGAGTGCTTGGTATATACTTGCATTGCTTTTCCATATAAGGTAAGGGCCAATCTTTGTAATACTTGAGAAATGAATTGGATATTGAAAGGATGAAATAATTCTACACTATGGATAGACATGTAACTCAAGTTGAAGACTTGAAGGAGCAATTTTCTTAAATAATTTGCTAGGTAGTTAGCTCGTTTTCAATGTGTTTGGTCTTTATCAAGGCTTTGTTGCTTTGAGATTCTTACTTTTATTTTATATTTTTCCAAGATTCTTTTAACAAAGGCCTTGTCTAGACTCTAGGAATGGCTTCGAAAATGGGCATGTCCATGCAACAAATGGAGGCATCAAGTAAATCAACGTCACAAAGTCAATACTTATCAAATTTGTGCTCATGATTACTTTGATCCACAATTTTAGAGGAGCCTCATCTACAAGTGTCACATGTGCATGAGATTGGTTGCTTACATATTTTCATTAACTTAATAATGAGGGGTTTCCCTAGTTGTATCTTTTGGTGGTGCTTATGTGTTTAACTTTGAGATGATAAGGATGTGCCATGAGTGGTGATCAAATGCAAATACATCATATAGCACAATAAGATACATGGCTTGGGAGAAACAAGCAGTCGAGGGAGATTGAACACCCTCCTATAGACTTGGATGTATGCAAGGAGGTAATGGACGAGATGCTAGATGCATTGTGATGATGTGACCGAGTAAAGCAAAAATAGGAAAGAGGATGAAAGGTTGTGAAGAGATACATATGATTGTGTGCATGTCTAAGTTAAGAGCATACTTAGGCATATGTATCTTCAAGCATCATTTGATGGTCACATGCTAATGTCCAAACTTTGTTTACATGGTCAAGGAAGTTGTTGCCTAAGGGCAACTATATGCTCAAGTCACATGTAAAGACAAAGCTACATTACTACCCATTGGCTTGAAGTACAAATGTATTCATGTCATATTGTTGACAACATCATCATAAACTATTCGCTCAATCTAGTGTGAAAATGTAAAATTGCAACCATGACTATATGAACTCACATCGATAGAGGCAAGAAAACCAAAGGAACTCAAGATATCCTCACATGTTGGGAGATGTAGGCACACTCAAAGAGAGGGGGGGCATCCATCTTTGTAAATATCTATCGATACAATGTATTCATAAATGATTATTTATGAAGGCCAAAATCACATTATTAACATACGTACAGTTGTGTAAATATTTCAAGGGTTTGGTCTCTACAATCAAGAACTAACATAAATTCCTTTGCGCACGCGACAATTCATACTCCCAATTGCCATGAATGGTTGCTTGATTGAGAAGATAAGATCACACACTTGTGCTATGTGCTCTTGTGAGGTTCAAAAGCAATCTAATTGTGCATACATACAGATGCATGATTGCTCACATTTCATTGTGCTTCACTAGCAAGTAGATCTCAAGCAAGGAAAACCTATTGACAATGCATGCGTATAGGCATAGAGACAACATGCAACCTTGAGAACACCTTCTCAAGAGTCTTAAATGGTTCATAAGACAAAGAACCCGTGCAAAGGAAGCATGGCAAAGGGGTGGCTGGTCCAAGAGGATGCATTATCAGTGAGCTTATGAATTGTGTTCCATACATGCACTTATAATGGAGAATGAAGTACAATGAGAGGATGGTTGAAGATGTGCCACAAGGGTCCACAGATACATTGAGAAGGCCAAAAGATATACATGGTATGGTGAATGCCTAATGTCTTGTCAATTGTGAAGCAATGTGAAAATGATGTGCCCATTACATAGAAGAGAGGGCAGAAGATAGTACAAAGATTGTGAGCAAGGAAGAGAGATTCGCATGCGGTTGGCGATATGAAAACTCATTGTTTTCAACCTTATAATGCTGTTGTTCTAATATGTTCTTACTGCAGGTAGGAGTGGCCTTATTCTTTGTTTGCGGTACCACAAGTATACAGCTTTATGGTCTCGTGACTGTCACTTCCACATTTAACATGTCAACACATGTAGACATGAAATTCTGGCAAGAGGATATTAACCGAGCTATTTCAGGGATTAGTTTCCCTCAAAATTATTCGCTTCGGGTTGTGCAAAGAGTATAATTGAAGCGTAACAGCTCAGGCACTTGATCTTAAATCGTACAGAGGCATCCTGACATGCCAATCATTCAACAAGTAATGAAGAAGGATATCTGAAAACCCCAGCGTGATTACATGACTGTCTCCACTGCATCCTCTGTGCCCAGGTGAGGAAATCCTGCACACCAACATGACTGACCATTCCTCTGAAGTATCATAACGTTCATTACACTAGTGGAAAGGGCATATATCTCAAGTTCATGAGTTAATAACCTCCGCACCTTCCACACGGTTCGTCTTCTCAAACTTCCGCATAATCTTATAACTACTAAGCTTCTCAAAGCTTTTCATAATCTGTGTTTGTTCCGCTGACTCTGCCTTCTCAGGCTACTACATAATGTTACACCTGCTAAGCTTTCCATTACTAGCTTCAAAAAGTGCAAGACAGACAAGGTTAGTTCTCTTGCCATTACAATCACTAGCAATAATAAAACGATGATTGTAAGTATCAATACCGCAGCAGTTGTTAAAGAGACCTTACTTGACTGGGTCAGCGATAGGCAAGACCGAATGTGACTTATTTTGCCATTACAATCACTGGCAATAGTAAGATGATGTAAGTGTTAATACTGAAATACACATGTAAATCACAGGATCCATCCTGTCACGTGCAAGCTCAGATTTCCATGATATTAGCACTGAAAGCTAGGCACATCAAACAATGAGTGTTTTTTTAAGTCCCTTGCTGGAAGAAAGTTGTACGATTGTTTAATTGTCAAGATGCTTGTTTGCATAGCTACAAGCAGGGGGATTCAAAGAATAGTATCATTCAAAGGGGTAACAGTGCCTGATCGAGCTACAGCATGCAAAAATCTGGATCTTACCCAGTGGACACTATCAATAATGTGTGCCACCTGATAATATCCTTGCATTGAATAAAACTACACTTACAAAAGACAACTAGGCTAAAGGGCAGATAAATTTTCTCATGTAAAGTTAAGCACAACATTGACAGGACTACTAAGCCAGTACAAGATTTCTTTCCGTGCAATCATCTGTAGCTTCTGATGGATGTACCCTTACATCATGTAACACAAGGCGCTCTAAAGTGCTAGCTTCCTGTAGCCACCCTCCAACAACAGGACCAGTGGACATGAATCTACCATCATTATATTTAGCAACACGAAAAGGAGCCCCTATCTCCAAAAGGTGAGCTTCAACAGCCTGCTTCACAATGCTTTCACCAGCCACCTTGCTATGCCTCCCCCACCCAGTCAATATGCTGCAAAATAGCTCAAAGAATCAAATCAACCACAAAGCAGTGCTTAAAATTTGAGCAAAAAATCATTGTGCATCTGATGATTACCTTAAAAGCTTGGGAAGCTCATAACCCTCAAACACAATAGATCTTATATTCAACAGCCAAGCATGAAGCATAGCTTGAGCAGCTCCAACCGACATTAGGTGGAGGTCCAAACAGTACTCATGTTGGAAGATTTGCCATGAATGATCCCAAACATGCCTTCGCCTTGCCTCAAGGACCACTTTCTGTGCACCTTCTCGCTGTAAGGAAAGCAGCAAGAAATTACTGTGCAGAAAAACTGAACTATAAAAGAGATTAAAGAACCGCTCTGAGATGCACAATGAAACTTAAACAGTGCTCAGTCAAGAAAGACGCACAAAACAAGGACAGTGGGACCTTTACCTACCAGCAAGGCTGCAAGCATATCAGATTGTACAGTCAAATCTTCTTAGATCATATACAGACTCTATATCAATTAAAGCTTGAATATTTTACACATGTCTAGGTACCCATTTTGCAAGAGAGACATGGTAGCATGACAATCAAGCACTACTTACATTTTTCTGAATGACAACCCATTGGATGAGGGAATTGATAATGGTGGATATTAGTGTGTACTACCCAGGCAATCATATTAAGCTAAGAAAGGATATCATTCTCATGAAAATTAGCACTGAAGTGCAACAGCCTCACCACCAAGCACAGGAGGCACACTTCAGGTTCATAATCATAAAATAGGTTCTCTACCTCTTCCTGACATTTGGAAGCAGGGCTGAAGCATTCTATTGAAGACTAATGCCAACATGTATGACAATAAACTAATCTCACAGCTAACTAACATACATGTGAACTAAGACTAACAAATCCTTCAGAAGTTTAACAAGTAGTTAAAAAGGGCATGAGGTGATCTTGTGTACCTGACCAAAATGCCACAAGACATCCGCAAGAGCATTGTAGAATGCTCCAGCTGTACCCTGATCCATCCGGGCAACTTCATCAAACAAAATTTCTGCTCGCTTCCAAACTTGGTTTTTGATTCCCATCAGTAAACCATGAGCCACACCATATACTTTGCTGTCAAATTTGCGAAGTTCTTCCAAGACCACTGTAGCCTCCGTGAATGATGCACAACGACTGCATATTTTAGCCAACAAGTTAATATACCACTTTGGCATGTCTCACTCGTAATACTACCACAGTTTAGGAGGAGTTTCTGTCAATAAAGCCAAAAGCTTAGCCAGTTGTTAAACATCAAAACACCAACATGAGAATGAACAAAGAAACTTTTGCAATGGTTTTCCAAAGACAGCCACAATAGGCACCCTGCCAGAGGGAGAATTTTGAAAAGACACTGAAAAAGGGAGGCATTTGTATAACTAATACCTCTTATGTCTCCACTATGACATGAGACCATACATTTGCATAATCTTGCTCTGTCGAAGAACTTGAATTACTGGTAACATAAAAGGAGGGCTGCAAACAAGAACACATGAGCCACATATCAAGCTGCCATGTTCTGTGTCACCAGGAGCACAGAAGACTGTGGGGAGGGCATCTGTAGTTGTGTGCCCAGATCTAAGCACTCTGTGGAGATAACTGGACCCTTAACTCTTGGGTCTAGCCACACCGTTACTTGAGCTAGCACCCCTAACTGTGATTCTTATAGGTTCTAGACATACACAGCTCTTTCACCTTTGTTTAACTAGTACCTCTTATGTCAATTTATATAGGTGCATACATATGGATGATCTTGCTCTGTCTAACTTGTTGAATTACTGGTGGCATAACAATAACAGAAGGGCTGCAAAAAGAACATAAGGACCACATATCAATCTGCCGTATTCTGTGTCACCGCCAGGAGCAAAGAGAACTGTTGTGTGAAGAGCACAAGAGCAGTACATTACTGAACTGCAATTCATGTGGTATAACAAACAGAGAACCATCAGCAGGTCACATACCAAGTTAGAAAGAAAGAATGGGAACTATAAAATAACAATTCTGTTGCAAGGGCTGACACTCCATACTATCAGCCCACACCATCCTAGCGTGTGGATGAGTGATAAGGGTCTAGAACTGAAGTGTGGTAATCACATATAATGCAGTGCAAATCCCTTTTAAACACCCTAGCCTTTAAGGCATGTTCACACTGGTGACCTGATGGTCATTGCGTAGTGGCCAATGGCCAGTAATACGAGTGCCCATCCTAGATGTTGAAGGATGTAGCACTTCTCCCTTGATTCAATCATTGCAATACTCTGCGATATCCCCAACTCCCATGTTGTCTTATAATTTGGCACAACTCTTCCACTTCACCAATACTCACGAGAAGTGGTCCTAAAACCAACCTTCCATCCGTGGATGGGTGGTAATTCCCCGATTACAACTTAGTTAAGATAGCAACATTTTTTACAAAACTGATAAATGCAAATTAACTCACAATCTTGGACAATGGACACCTTGTTGGCCCCAAAGCTGACGCCCCTTTTGGTTTTCTTCAACTTAATTGAAGAAGAAGTCGATGTACAATGGGATTTTCCCAATCCCTTTTGGCATTCCAACTTCCCTTGCTATCCAAAATGACCACAATATGATTTCCCCTTGATTCAGACAGTCAATTGACCTTCACCCACTTTGATGGGGATGGAAAATGCCCCAGTTTCACTGATTTGCTGGTCCCCTCCACTTGAATTTAACTAAAAACAACTTCAACCTTGTTGAATCAAAGTCTTGGAGCTTCCAATTTTTGGCACACTTCCCAAGGCTGCTACTAAACCTTAATTTCTATTGTAGATTAGGGTTTACAGTAGAGAAATCTGAAATTTCTCAACCTCTAGTGATCTCAATGCTGTAACCTTTGAAGCAAAGCTGTAGAAAGGCTAGGAAATGAGAGAGAATGCTGAGAGAGAAAAGTCAGACTTTCTTCACAAAGAACTGAAGAAAATCAGTCATGTACTGCCCTCTCACCTACAACTTATTAGGACTAGCAAAAAAGATTGCTGCCCCCTCCTATTTGTTATCACCTGCACCAGAAGGACCTTGGGCTCTTGTCACTTGCTCCTGGGGAGATCCAAACTACTGTCACATACTGTAGAACTGATCCCTCGTGGCTACAAATCACATCAGCAACCTCTCCTTGCTCTCTAGCAACCTCCTTCTCTCTCATAGTGGCTAGAATAGACTTCCACTAGCCCCTAAAAACGTTTTTTCCACTTGCATGGGCAAATTTTGCCAAGTGGCAACCTTCTAATCCCATTTTTCAACATTATCCATGATTAAATATTGATTCTCAATCTTTAAATATTGAAATTAATGTAATAATTATTTCGATGCCTAAAAAAATAATATGACTCGCTAATAATTGAATTGGCTAGGCAACTTCCGTCCCAGAGTGTCTCTACACCATCTTTGACCATCAGATTAGCGTTAGGTACCATTAAATGACATTTATCTAGTGTCACCAAAACTGACACTTATGGCCAAATGAATGACCTTGACATCCTATGATTTCCTAGAGTCCCGAGCTTGTAAATTTACTCTAATATTAGTTACACCTCACATGTGCAACATTTACTTAACCATGTGATTAAAAAGTAATCAACATGTTAAGTGAGGTTTCAAAAAAATGCATGTCCTCATGACAAGTCCAATGGGATCGCTTAATCTATGTTCAAAAAATAATCCACGTCCATTGGAATATCGCGAATCAAGTTTCCCCGCATAAAAGACTTCCTGGCATAAATTGACCTTGCCCCCAAAGTTTTTTCAAACAACTTATATGGAATCCAAGATCAAAGAGAATACCAGAGGTAAATCCCAAACAAGAAGCTACATTGCTTATTTGTAATGCTCATTGTCTCAACTTCTCGAAGTCTTCGAGTTGTTCCACATGCCATCAAGGAAGAAGAAGCTCATAAGGATTAAGGTAACAACTGCAAGAGTTCGTGTATATCATGTAGAATTTTGACTATGAGTTGCATTTTCACTCTATCAAGTTCCATAGCAATCAATGATCTTGGATAATCAATAAAAATGGGTTTATCTAGAAGCCAAGTGCTTAGCATTGTTATAACCAAAGTCAATTTATGGTTTGTGGAAGATAATGGTTTGGAGAGAGAGAAAGCTCCTCAAACTGCAGCCTACCTTTGCACATGTCAGGTGAAAAAGGGAAGGAGTTTTTGTGCAACCTACCAAGTAATCATCAAGCTTCAGCTACCATATATTGAAAAAGGAAAATATGTAAGAAGAAAAGGTAAGAATTCAAGCAACCAAGCAACAAATAAGCTCTCACATTTTCTTACTCTTTCACTTGGATAGTACTTGTAAAGGCACCAACAGCAAAGCAGAGCAAAAATCTCAAATTGCTATGAAATTTGATATCCAAGCAAAGCAATGCATATTTTACAAATAAACATTTTGGGGCTTTCCCCTTGTGTTTTTGGCCATTTGAGGTCGTTTTGGGCCTCATTTTAGCTCCACAAGATTCCAAACAACAATTTCAAGGCATATTGTAATATTGGCAATGTCAACCATTCTCAGGTACACGCATTACAAATTTCAAATTTGTAAGTTTTCATGTGTTTTTTAGAAAGTAAACACAAGGTTTATCTACAAATAGCTTGTACATTATACATATTATTGAGCAATCAGTAAAAAAGGCTACTTAGTTTGTTGCTGTACACATTCTACGGAAGATTACAAAAGACTTGCTTGTTGTTTGGTACTCGGTTTTGTCATAATGGCTGAGAACAATGAAAATCGTATTATTAAGAAGCTAGACAAAAACAACTATACATCATGAAAGTTCTATGTAACAAACTTCCTTATTGGAAAAGGCCTCTATAAGTTTGTTTCATGTGAAAAGAAAAAACTAGAGCTAAGTGATCATGTGGCTGCAAGAAAATGCATGGAAAGAAAGGAATGCAAAAGACAAGAAATGTAATGTATTCGTTGTCTAGAGTTATTGATAACACTATATTGGGACATATAAAAAATGCAAAAAATTCACATGTAGCTTAGACAAGCTTCAAGAATATGTTTTCAGTAAATACAAAGGTACGAAAGATTCAACTCAAGCTAGAGTTGAATATTTTGAAGAAAGGGAATGTGTCTATAAATTAGGAGCATTGCAAATTCCTTAGCAGCTATTGATGCAATGACTAATGATAATGATTTGGTCTCATTTACCTTGGGTGGCCTTATTAATGAGAAGACTTGGAAATCTTTTAATACTTATGTGTATGTATGGAAGTCGTTTCCAAATTTTAATGAGTTGGTCTCTCTCATAATCACTAAAGAGATCGATATGCAGAATAAATCTTCTAAAAGAAGTGGTAAACAAGTCCAAGCATTTTGCTTAAGTTTAAAAAGGGGACGTGGTAAATCCTCTACTCTTCAAGAGGTCATGGTATGTATCATGCTGGCGGTAATCAACAAAATAAGTTAAACCAACAATTCGGTGATGAGCAAATCTCAAGAGACCATGGTAACTCTCGAGACAAGGAAACTCTAGAGAAAGAGGTGACTAGCAAAACAAAGGTTCTAGCAATTCTGATATTTTCTATCATTATTATGAAAAAACATGTTGTATTGTAATCCATTTTATGATAAGAAGGATGACATTCGCAGTGGCAATTTGCAGCATAGAATTATGCATGGATGATGTATAATATTTTGATTCGGATGCATCTAATCATATAACCAACCATGTTAAACAGTTTGAAAAAATGTAAGATTTACAAAGTTCAAGTTATGTAGATACAGATAATCATTCATGTCACCTAATCTCACATATTGATAAAGTTAATTTGTTCTTATATGATAGTCAAGCACTTTGTGTTTATCAAATGCATTACATGTATCATACATCACAAAAGATTTGGTATTTGTTGATCAAATGGTAGAACAAGGGCTACATGTTAGATTTAATGCAAAGGATTGTTTTGTTGAAGGCTTTAATAATAAGTGCAGATTAATTATAAAAGGAAGCAGAGTTAGCTGCATGTTCACTTTAAATGTTAAAATTCCTACTATAAATGCTACTATGTACTTGAAGGAAAAGGAGATGAAGGAAAGGGATTGCCTAATTTCTTTTCACAAGCACCTCTTCTTGTGTTTACATACAAAAATTGGTCCTCTTCAGAACTTAAATTGGAAGATTTCCCTCATTTTGATCATTACCTAAATCTCGCTCAAAAGTAGAAACAAGGTTCATTGAGAAGTAATAGCAACTATACTTGGCATTGGAGTGGACAAAGAAGAGAAAATAAGTTCATACTCCATGCTGTTGAGAAACCACTCCTTCAATTTACACACTTCATTTAGCGTTTCACACGGACAGCCCCAAAAAACACTGGGGTCCACATTTTGGTCACTTTTTTAGTAGCCTTCCACACAGTGTTGCACCACCCTAGACAGCGTATACCTATAAATAAGCAGTCACTTCATTCATTCTACACCAACTCAATCATTCTTCACACCTCTTCCTCTACCACTCCCACACTCACTCCATAGCTACCCATACCCCTGCTGGAGAACATTGCAGTTCCTAGTCACCCTTCCTCTTCTCCTTCAGCATTCTGTCCCATCACTCAAGTCCTATGTTTGGAAGCTCTACCTTGCTAGCGTCATCATCAGACTGATGGCAACTTCACTTCTCCACCTGATGACAGCATTCACATCCTAGCGAAAAGCTACAAGCTTGTGTTCGCACTCTTGGAGACCTCCACATCTGGCATCACCTTCCCCAGCCTAGCGTCAACATCTTTCAACCTAGCGTCACCCCACATCTGACGTCAATTTCTACAGCCCCAAATACCTACGTTTTTGGGATGACACGCCTTCAAAAGCTGTGTCTACCCTCTTGGTGGTTGTTCCTTCATTTGGCGTCATCATCCATTCCTTGGCGTCAGTATCTAGGCTGCTCTCCCTATGTTTGACAGCTCCAACACACTCTTGGATTTACATGTTTCTCCCAGGCATAAAAGCACTCTAGTTGGCTCCCTTGATATCTAGTGATCATCTTTTTTATCTCCGATGGGGTCAGAGGACTGTAATTCGCTCCCTCGACTGTTGTCCTTCACCTTTGAGTGATTACTTCAATGGCCCACTACCTAGAGGACTAAGTTTTACTCCATTCATTCTGTCGATTCCCCACAAGTGTTGCCGCTTGACTCAAACAAAATAGTGCAATTATCTTCTAAGCTTCGGCTCCACTAAATCAACATTTCTTCTCATAGCATGATTCAGTGTATCACCACCGTATTCTTTTTGTGTTTCCAAGTTTCTCTTCTCTCTCCAAGTTTGCCATACACATCTATGTTTCTCCCCACAAACCCTATTGCCTCTTTGGTCTCTTCATCATTGACATGGTATCAAAGCATAGTAGTTTTCTTGACACATGCTTGTCTCTCCAATAGAATGGTTGGTCCTAGGTGGAGGTTCCCATCTTTTTGCAAAATCAATAGATTTGCGCACCAAATCTAAAGGAGAATAATCAAGTTTACCTTCTAGTTGTTGTTGAGTTCAACACATAAGGATGAGGTCATACTTAGTTCATGAAATCTCATATGATCTATGGACTCCATGGTAGTTCGATGTCACTCCAATGTCAGAACCTCGCAAAGCAAGATGTAAAGCCTACTCCTACTCTATTCTCAACATAAGATATTCTGGAGACTAAAGCAATGAGGCAGTGTTAGCTCCATCTTTCCTTTGAGAACTTGTTTCTGATGAAAAGCACAAAATGCAAGATAAATACTAAACCTCAGACTCCCATGTCTCTAGAACCAGGATAGATAGTATGAGCTAGAGAGTGTCTTGTACTCTGACAAGTCCCAAACCGCAATAGATAGCCTCCAAATGAATCTCATAGCAACAAATGCAAATCAATTATCAAATGAGTTTGTTGAACGAAGCAAGACAGCTTGGAGACAAAAAAATCTAATGTGGCAAGTAGTAAATCTGCAAACGCATCCAGCAGAGGTGATGTGGCAGCCAAGTAACAATAGGGAATACCAAACCGCAAGTTGTTGTTGATGTGGTAGGGTTGGAGACAGTAAACACCAGTGTTAATGCTGACATGGCAGGCTGAGACCGTAGATCAAGGTCAAATGTAGCCTCCAAGGTGATGATAACAAGTTGAAGATGGTTGCCAGCAGAGAGAAAGGGGTGGACAGCAAGTGCCAACTATGGACAGCAGTAAATAGCAGCTCAAACTGAGATATCCTTTGTAGACAGAGAGTGGACAGTGGAGATAGGCACCAAAGATCAACTAAACAAGATGGAGGTTGAGCGATGGGCATGATGTCTATTTATAGAAACATGGATACTCTCAACTTAGGGTTTGGCTTATGGGAGACTCTCTCTAGAAACATGCATCATTTAATGGAATCCATATACCAAACACGAGAATTATGCGTACAATAGTGAGTCACTAGTTGTGTGGGCACCGGCACTGGCTCCTCTCTCCAACAGGAAGACCACCTAAAAAATGATGATGATTGAATGAGAGGAGGAGGAGCCACTGAATAAATAGGCCCAAAATATGCTAAATATGGCAGCTGTTCGGACAGCAATAAATGCCTAAATAATCACTCAAATGACCACTATAAAATACCTAAATTACCCAATGACCACTATAAAATACTATCAAGCATAGCCCAAACTCACACATGAGCTAACATTCTCAAATGCCACAGCTCTTGCCCTTTCGTAGTTCTCATATAGATTCAATTACATTTCCTCGTGTGGATTTAGGCTCATTCTATCATTTAGGGTCAGCTCCTTCACCTCAAGTAGGATTAGGTTCCAACGTAGGTTTTTAGGCTCCTTTTAGTTTCTTCTGTAGTGATTACCACTCTACCTTATCGTGTTTCATTGCTGGAAATGCCACCTTTGCACTATGGCACACCACCTCAGTCCTCTATACGTACCTAGGTGAGTACCACTCTAACTCTTTTTCGCTACAGAGCTGGGAATCCCACTCTAGACAGTTCCCTATCCCAAGGAGCTCAACAGCAAGAATTTCCTTTCCATGCTTGTGCACCCCGGGGAGGGCTGCATTATTAATCATTTCCTTGCAATATCAACTCGCCCTTTAAACTTATTTGGGACATCCATTGCTCTCCAACTGCATCATTTCTACAGCCCGCACATTGTACAGCTCACAACAAGATCCAAATGGCAAGATATTGCTTGGAGTTTAATAGGATGACAAGTTTGGGCTTAGTGACACCTTAAGAATGCACTACCATTCAAAGGTAGAAACTGCCCCAAGGCACTTATGCCACAAGCAAGTGTTCTATTCAGGGATTATTCCAGCTTTGGATGCACATGCAAATTGGTTAAGTTGGATACTTCAAAAGCCTCAAGATCTCGCTACTTTGAACAAAGAAGGGCCAATAAAGCTAAAAGGTCATCAAGCAAGCCAGCAAATTAAAGGACCACAGTAACAAACTATTGGCCTTCTGAGAATTCTAAAAGGTTGAGCACATAAGTTTTGATCATAAACACTCACATTACGTTCCTGATCCTGTTCATTTTTCTTAAGGTCTTGTCCATGAGCACTGCCATTCCCATCTGTCTCATTACAATCATGATGAGTATACAAAAAGTACCTTGGCCAAGAGTAGAGAACACTAACTTTATCACTCAGTCCTGCCATGTAGAGTGTTAGCGAAGTGTTAGCTTGTTCTAGGAAGCTAGACCATTTCTGCAATCTCTTTCAAAACTGGACACTGTGACTGTTTCTGAAATCTCTTTCAAACATGCAAATGGTTCCTCAGCTGTCAATCCAGGTATTGAGAATTAAGGTCACAAGTAGCTTCATGTTTTGGTGAGCCATGCACTTTTGCATTTACAGAAACTGTCAAAACTACAAGAAACATGCACTGCTTTCATTAACAGTCTCATATGCCTGCACTTGGACAAGATATATTCTTCACTTATAATGAATTGATTAACAACAGATACATACCTGCAAGCATGAAGAATGGCTGAAAATGTCACAACATTAGGCTTTACACCCAGCTTCCGCATCTCCTGAAATACGCTAACAGCTGCGAGGATATCTTTATGTGGTGCTTTGAGATAAGCACTTGAGTAGGAGGAAGGCTCACGAACATCTCTCAGACTCAATTCAGAAAAATCATGAGTCTTGGCATTGGAGGCTCGACGAGAACCAGCCCGTTTAGAGGCACCAGAGGAAGATGTTCCAGCTTTGGGCTGATTCTGAGGCATCTCAGTCTGCAAGTAAACAACCTACTAGTCAGAGATAAAACCAACATATGACTTCAATTCAGCAGCAACACAGTTTGAAGAGTCTCACCTGACCCCTCCTGCCATGCGCATCTATGATGGAATTATACGTAACAACATTTGGTCGAATCCCTTCTCGTATCATCTCATCAAGCAGAGCAGTTGCCTCATCTACAAGTCCACTCTTGCAGAGAGCATCTATCAAAGCACTGTATAAAACCACATCAGCCTTAAGTCCTGCTCTCTTAAATTCTTTAAAGACATGCAGTGCTTCCTTGTGATAACCCCCTTTAGCGTATGCATCAATCAAGGTTGAATAAGTTAACACACTTGGCACAATTCCCTCTGCTTTCATAGTTTCAAACAAATGGAAGGCTTCCTGGTATTTCCCCTGTTTCCCATAGGCATCTAAGAGGGCATTGTACGTAACTGCATCTTTCTTCCAACCTGCCTTCTCCATCTGCTTGCATACAAGTAATGCATCATCAAACCTACCTAGCTTAGCATAAATGTACACTAATGTGTTATAAGAGACTCTATCAGGCACAATATTTGCATCTTTCATCTCTTCATATACAGCAATTGCTTCAACAAAGCGACCAGCTTTCCCATAGCCATCAAGCAAAGTACTGTATGTGACAACATTAGGTTTTATGGCATTGTTTCGCATGCTTGACACTAAGGCAGCGGCCTGGTCCATATTACCTGCCTTACACACTGCATCTACCACAGTGTTGAGAGTAAAAATATCTTGCTCTATTCCTCTTCGCTGCATCTCTTCAATGATCTTCTGAGCTTCTTCCCATAGATCACCCTTACTGCACACTGATATCAAGGAGTTAAAAGTGATTCTGTCTGGCTCAACTCCCTCTCTTAGCATCTCTTCGAAAATGTCTAGAGCTTTTTTGAAGTCCACACCGCCCTTTCCACATGCATCAATCATTGTGTTGTAAGTCACAAGATTTGGCTTATAGCCTTCCATTTTCATTAACTCAAAAATTTCAAGAGCCTTACCACATCTGCCACTTCTGCCGTAAGCACTGACAAGGGCAGAGTATGCGTACACATTCTTTCCAAATCCTAATTGGACAGCCTTGTCAAAAGTGTCCTGTGCCAAATCAACCCTCCCGAGTCGACCTAATGTGCTGATTGTTATGCTCAACAGCTTGCACCATTCTCCCCTTAGAGCTTCCTGAGTTATAGCCCACTCGTAACTGGCAAGTGCTTTATCACCCTCACCAGCATTTCCAAGCTCCCTCAGTATGTATGCACAGTCCTCCTGAAGATAAAGCTTATCGCAAATCCCATCAAGGACATCCCCCACAGTTCTGCAGGAGGGAGCACTCAACACTGCTCGGAGAGCCACTTTCGCATCTGGGCTATGTTTGCCATTGTGCAACCTGGGCCTGCCAAAATGCAATTTTGAGACTTGCCTGGTGGACCTGCGGCCACAGAAGTCATTGGTGAGGACGGCGGGGCCATAGGCATGGTCATGGCCTATGGAAAGGCTGCTGCGGGAGGCAGCACTGGCTCTAGTATCCCCGCGGACATACACGCGCCGAACGGCAGGGCCCCACTGGTCCTGGCCATCGTGAGAGGCGGCCGGAGTGGTGGAGGACGAGAAACGGCTGCCACGGCGGGGGGTGCGGCCGGAGGAGGAGCCCGCAGCTGCATTGGCGGAGGCAGTGGCATTGCTGCGGACGGAGAAGGGACTGTGGCTGGAGCCGGCACATGTGGCAGCGGAGGCGGCTGTGACGGAGGTGGCTGCCGCGGCCTCTGCAGTCAGGAAGGCCTGGCTCGCCATGGATATGGTCGGAGCAGAGATGCAATCGAGCTACATAGATGCGCGCACAGACGGACCGAGACAGAACTGTGGCCTGATCGAGAACATGTGGAGAATTGTCTCGCGCACACACACCAAAAGGAACCAAGTAAAGATTAGATTGGCTCGTCTTTGCACACAAGGAATAGCTTTTGGATAGCAGTGCCAATCTCTTTCACAAGACATTAGACTTTAGAATTTTGTTGTTAGTATTTGCCCTTGAGGGGCAACATTGTTTTCCTTCCCTCAGCCTCGTATTACTAGGTGTCTAAATTATGCGAGTACTAGTCCCTCGGGGCTCATTACACACCAAGTAATAGACGCCTGCTTTGCAAATTGTCGATCAATCAAATTGTTTATTTAAGGGTTGGGTGTCTCTTCTCCTGAGCCAACAAAGTAGCACCCCCCCAATAGCAACAAACACATCGTAACCCGATTATAGTGACAATTTTGCATAAAAGACCCCCCAAAAGCAAAACATACACCAAACCTCACACTACATAGCAACTAGAAATGAAACAAAAGGATGAGGACTCTCATCAATATGGCAACACATATCACTAATGGGAAGACCACCTATCAAAAACTTCTACATGGAAACTTTAGCTTGGTAGGCATAAACTTTCGCAATTGAAGCAATTTGTCATGCTTCTCTCTCTCTCTCTCTCTCTCTCTCTCTCTCTCTCTCTCTCTCTCTCTCTCTCTCTCTCTCTCATTTTCCCTAAAAAATGTCCGACCGAGGATGGATTCATGCAACAAGGTAAATTTCTTGAGAAAAGGGGTGTGAGTTGACACGCCAATGATATGGCAACAGTTGATTAGATTCCACTCTTGAAGGTGGATGAAAGTTTATTCTAGCATCATCCCCTCCCCCTCCAAAAAGAAGGGTGGAAGCATGAAAAGCTATTTGTCTTTAGACAAAAAGGAAGTTATTGTCATCTTTTTGGACTTGTCTATACCACCGCCCTTTGTGAGCAACATGACAATTGAAGAAAGAAAAATGTTTTTTTTTTTTTTTTTTGCCCTTTATGAACCTATCCTAACTTGATTTTGCAATTTTAAGCACATTTTCTTTTTGGCTTGAAATATACATGGTATTTGTTAGGTTTTCTCTATTCTGAATAGACATAGTACAATGAGGACCGTTGCCATTGTTCATCCAAACAAGCCTCCCATTATCACATCTCACTCCTCACCACATGAGGAGTAAATGGCGAAGTCCTAGTGGGTGGTGGAGAGCATGTTCAATAGTTTATGCACATCACACAAGAGATTGCAACTTGTGGGACTTGATACTTTTCTCCTTTAAATTTTGAAAATTGTCTAATATTGGAATTAGAAGCATTTTTTATTTTAGGCTTGAAATGTGCAAATGATTGCCATGTAGTTTTGCCTCATTTTGGAAGTTTGGTTTTGTCACGTTTTAATAGACATATTCTTCATGTGGAGGAGGAGTCGATGTTCTCTCTCTCTCTCTCTCTCTCTCTCTCTCTCTCTCTCTCTCTCTCTCTCCGCCCCTTTTTCTTCTCCTCCCCTTTATCCTAATTTTCATTTTTTTCTTCTCTCCCTCTCTCTTTTAAAATTTATCTATTCTCTCTCTCTCTCCCTCTCTCTCTCTAAAAATATATTTAAATTTAAAAAAGCCTTTTCTCTTTTCTCTTTTTCCCCATCTCTCTTCCTCTTTTCCTCTTTCTTCTTATTATTATTCTCTTTCTCTCTCTCTCTCTCCTATTTTCCTTCTCTCCTTTTTTTTTCCTCCCTCTTTAAATTTTTTTCTTTTCTCTTTCTTTTAAATTTTATCTTTCATCTCTTTATAATTCTCTCTATGTTCAAATTCTCTCTTTTTCTTCTTATTTTTTCTCTCTCCTTTTCTTCTCTCTCTCTCCCTCTCTCCTCTCTTTTTCTTTTTTCTTTTCCTCTCTCTCTCTCTCTTTTAAATTTTATATTTAGTCTCTCTATTCCCCCTCTCTTCTTTCTTTTTTGCTCTCTCTCTTTTTTTTTTTGCTCTCTCTCTCTCTCTCTCTCTCTCTCTCTCTCTCTCAAAGAACCTAGGCTCTACACATGAGAGAGAGAGAGAGAGGAGGGGGAAAAGAAAAATATTTAATTTAAAAAAGACTATTCTCTTTTCTCTTTTCCCCCCTCCTCTCTCAATCTTCTTCTTTTTATCATTCTTCTTCTTCTTCTCTCTTTCTCTCTCTCTCTTTTCTTCTATGTCCCTCTCAAAGTGTGTGAAAAATTATATTCAAAAACTTTGAATTAAAAAACTTTTAAAATATTTAATTAAAAAATTTAAATTAAAAAGTTTAATCTAACTGAGAGAGACAAAGAGAGTGAGTGAGTGAGTGAACGAGCGAGAAAACCTAGGCCCTACACATGAGAGAAAAAGGGGGGAGAGGGGAGGAATTTAATTCAAAAGGGGAGGGGAAAAAAGAAAGAGAGAGATTATAAGTGAGAGAGAGGGAAGGGGATTTTAATTTAAAAAATGGAGGTGGGGGGGGAGGGGGGGGGGGAGGGGGAGGGGGAAGGCTTTAATGAAAAAAGGGAGGGGGAAAGAGAAAATGAGAGATTACATGTGAGGAAGAGGGGAGGGGAGGGGGTTTTGATTGAAAAAAGGAGGTTTGGAAAAGGGGATAGGTTCGGGAAGCCCTTTGGAGGTTCAGGTTGAACCTATAGCAAAAATAATATATTTTTTCTTTTTGTTTTTAAATTTTTAATTTACTCTCTCTTTCTCTTTCTCTGTCTTCTATTTTAGTTTATTTTTTCTCCTGTCCTGATTCTCTCTCTCTCATTTTTTTCTCTCCCCGCTTTTCTTCTCTCTCTCTCTCTTTTTATTCTCCCCCCTCTCTCCTCTCTTTTCTTTCTCCTTCCCTCTCCTCTTTTTTCTTTTTTTTCTTCTTCTTCTTCTCTCTCTCTCTCTCTCTCTCTCTCTCTCTCTCTATTCTCTTTTCAAAAATTTTATTCTCTCTCTCTCTCTCCTTATCTTCTCTTTGCGCTTTTCTTCTTCTTCTTCTTCTCTCTCTCTCTCTCTCTCTCTCTCTCTCTCTCTCTCTTTATTCTCTTTTCAAATTTTTTATTCTCTCTCTCTCTCTCTCTCTCTCTCTCTCTCTCTCTCTCTCTCTCTTTATTCTCTTTTCAAATTTTTTATTCTCTCTCTCCTTATCTTCTCTTTGCGCTTTTCTTCTCTCTCTCTCTCTCTCTTCTATCTTTCTCCTCTATTTTTATTCTCTCTCTCTTTTTAAATTTTATATTTCATCTCTTTATAATTCTCTTTACACATTCCATCTCTCTCTCTCTCTCTTCTTCTTCTTTTTCTTTCACTTTCTTTTCCCCCTAGTCTCTCTAAAAGTATGTAAATTTTATATTTTCCCTATATATAAATCTCTCTTTATGTTTATAATCTCTCTCTCTCTCTCTCCGCCCCTTTTTCTTCTCCTCCCCTTTCTCCTAATTTTTATTTTTTTCTTCTATCCCTCTCTCTTTTAAATTTTATCTTTTTCTCTCTCCCTCTTTTTAAGATTTTATCTATTCTCTCTCTGTCTCTTCCCCTCACTCTCTCCTTCTTCTCTCTCTCAAAAAATATTTAAATTTAAAAAAGATTTTTCTCTTTTCTCTATTTCCCCATCTCTCTTCCTCTTTCTTCTTATTATTATTCTCTCTTTTTTCTCTCTCTCTCTCACTTTTCCTTCTCTCTCCTCTTTTTTCCTTCTACTCTCTTTTTTTTCTTTTTCTTTTTTAAAATTTATATTTCTTCTCTCTATAATTATCTCTATGTGTTCAAATTCTCTCTTCTTCTGAGTTTTTCTCCTTTTCTTCTCTTTGTCTCTCTCTCTCCTCTCTTTTCCCTTTTTCTTTTCCTTTCTCTCTCTCTCTTTTAAATTTTATATTCTCTCTCTATAATTCTTTCTCTGTTCCTCCCCTCTCTCTCTCTCTTTCTCCTTATTTTAATTACAAAGAAAGTTTAAATTGAAAATTTTAATCTAACTATGAGAGAGAGAGAGAGAGAGAGAGAGAGAGTCTAGGCCCTACACATGAGAGAAAGGGGGAGGGGGAGAAGAAAAATGTTTAATTAAAAAAACTATTATCTTTATTATTTCCCCCTCTCCTCTCTCTGTCTTTTTATTTTTATGATTCTTTTTCTTCTTCTTCTTCTCTCTCTCTTCTTCTATCACCCTCTCAAAGTGTGTGAAAATTTATGTTCAAAAAAGTTTTAATGAAAAAATTTTAAAAATATTTAATTGAAGTAAAAGTTTAAATTAAAAGGTTTAATTTAATTTTGAGAGAGAGAGAGAGAGAGAGAGAGAGAGAACTTAGGCCCTACACATGAGAGAGAGGGGGGAGGGGGAGAAATTTAATTAAAAATGGGAGGGAAAAAAGAAAGAGAGAGATTATAACTGAGAGAGAAGGGAGGGAGTTTTAAATTAAAAAATGAAGGTGAGGAAGGGGGAAGGTTTTAATGAAAAAAGGGAGGGGGAGGAGAAAATGAGAGATTACACATGAGAAAGAGGGGAGGGGAAGGGGTTTTAATTGAAAAAAGGAGGTTAGGAAAAGGAGGTAGGTTTGGGAAGCCCTCTGGAGGTTCGGAGCTTTTCGAACCTATAGCAAAAATAATATAGTACTAGCGTTCTGTTTGCCATATCGCACGGCAACTTCACTCAACAATCCATTTCTCATCTTTCTCTCTCCTATTTTTCCTCTCTTTCTCTCTCTCCCAAATTCCCTTTCTAATTCTCTCTCTCTCTCTCTCTCTCTTTCTTTGCCTTCTATTTTAGTTTATTTTTTCTTTTCTCCTGGTTCTCTCTCTCTCTCTCTTTTCTCTCCTTGCTTTTCTTCTCTCTCTCTCTCTCCTTTTATTCTCCCCCTCCCCCCTCTCTCCTCTCTTTTCATTTTCTCTCCCTCTCCTCTTTTTTTCTTTTTTTTCTTCTTCTTCTCTCTCTCTCTTCATTCTCTTTTAAATTTTTTCTTTTCTCTCTCTCTCTCTCTCTCTCTCTCTCTCTCTCTCTCCTCTCTTTCTCCTTTATTTTTTATTCTCTCTCTTTTTAAATTTTATATTTTCTCTCTATAATTCTCTCTACATATTCTCTCTCTCTTCTTCTTCTTTCACTTTCTTTCCTCCCCCTCAGTCTCTCTTAAAGTATGAATATTTTATCTTTTTCATATATATAATTCTCCCTTTATGTTTATATTCTCTCTCTTCTTCTTGTCTCTCTCTCCCCCCGTCACCTTTTCTTCTTCTTCCCTTTCTCCTAATTTTTCTCTTTGTCTTCTCTCCCTTTTAAATTTTATATTTTTCTTCTCTCCTTCTCTCTCTTTTAAATTTTATCCTCTCTCTCTCTCTCTCTCTTTTCCCCTCTCTCCTCTCTTTTCCTTTTTTATTTATCTCTCTCTCTCTCTCTCTTAAATATTATATTTTCTCTCTCTATAATTCTCTTTCTCTCTGTTCCCCCTCTCTCTTCCTTTCCTCTCCTCTTCTTTCTTTTTTGCTCTTTGTATCTCTCTCTCTCTCTCTCTCTCTCTCTCTCTCCTTATTTTAATAAAAAAGAAAGTTTCTCTTTTTTTCTTTTCTTATTTTTTAAAAATTTTATCTTTCCTTTTTCTATAATTTTCTCTCTATGTTTAAATTATTTCTCTATAATTCTCACTCTATAATTCTTCTTCTTATTTTCTCTCTCTCTCACTTTATTCTCTATGTCTCTCTCCCCCCCTCTCTTCTCTCTTTTCCTTTTTTCTTTTCTTCTTTCTCTCTCTCTCTTTTAAATTTTATATTTTCTCTCTCTATAATTCTCTTTCTTTCTTTTAAATTTTATATTTCCTCTCTCTATAATTCTCTCATTGTGTTCAAATTCTCTATTCTTCTTCTTATTTTCTCTCTCTATCTCTCTCCTCTCTTTTCCTTTTTTCTGTTCCTCTCTCTTTCTCCCTCTCTCTCTCTTAAATTTTATATTTCCTCTCTCTATAATTCTCTTTCTCTCTATTTTCCTTCTCTCTTCCTCCTTCCCTCTCCTCTCTTTTTTTTCTCTCTCTCTCTCTCCTTATTTTAATTAAACAAAACATTTACATTAAAAAATTTAATCTAATAGAGAGAGAGAGAGAGAGAGAGAGAGAGAACCTAGGCCCTACACATGAGAGAGGGGGAGAGGGAGAAGAAAAATGTTTAATTAAAAAAACTATTCTATTTCCTCTTTCTCCCCCTTCTCTCTCCGTCTTCTTCTTTTTATCCTTCTTCTCTCTCTCTCCCTCTCTCTCTCTCTCTCTCTCTCCCTCTCTCTCTCTCTCTCTCTCTCTCTCTCTTTATTCTATCTCCTTCTCAAAGTGTGTGAAAAACTATGTTCAAAAAACTTTAAATTAAAAAAAGCTTTTAAAATGTTTAATTAAAGAAAACTTTAATCTAACTATGAGAGTGAGAGTGAGAGAAACTTTTAATTTAAAAATAAATTTGATTTAATTAAAGGAGAGAGAGAGAGAGAGAGAGAGAGAGAGAGAGAGAGAGAGGGGAGGAGGGAAGAATTTAATTAAAAAGGGGATGGGGAAAAGAAAGAGAGATTATAAGTGAGAGAGAAGAGAAGGGGTTTTAATTTAAAAAAAGGAGGGGGGGGAAGGGGGGGGGGGGGGGGGAATGCTTTAATGAAAAAAGGGAAGGGGAAGAGAAAATGAGATATTGCACATGAGAAAGAGAGGAGGGAAAGGGGTTTTGATTGAAAAATGGAGGTTTGGAAAAGAAGATAGGTTTGGAATGCCTTCTGGAGGTTCGAGGCTTTTCAAACCTATAGCTAAAATAATATAGTAGTAAGATTAATATATAATGTCCAACTAAAGATGTCACTCTCTTTCCATTACTAACCACATTTTGATAATCCCATGATATATAAGTCTTGATCCCTCCATACATCCATTGTGTCCACCCTCTATGTGTATCTACAACTACCTAACTTCAACCATGACAACTTGCACTCATTTCTTTTAATGTTTACTTCTCTTAGTATTGCAAGAAAGTATTCATCAACATCCATTTCATTGCTATGCTTTCTTGCCAATGCAACCAATTGCTCATAATTATAATAATATACCACAACTCTCTTGCTTATGGAGAGAGAAAACAACACGTGCAATAAAGAACTCAATGGATTTATGTAATCCTAGGTAATTGAAAGTCATGGAGTTTGTAAGACTCATTCCCATGTTTGGATCTATTAGCAGGTGGTTGTGGTATGCTATATAGAAACAATATATTATTGTTTCTATATAATATACCACAACTCTCTTGCCTATGGGGAGAGAAAACAACTCATGCAATAAAGGACTCAATGGATTTATGTAATCCTAGGTAATTTGAAAGTCATGGAGTTTGTAACACTCGTTCCCATGATTGGATCTGTTAGCACGTGTGGTGTTGGTTCCCTTATGCATTGCTTGTAATATTATAAAAGGTACAATATTCTCCATTTTTTATAGGTTGTAACTAGATGTTCTTGAAGTGATCTCTCTTGAAGGCAAAGAAAATATGAAACATACTTTACTCTTATAACTAAAAAGGCTTGAGTTTTCTTCTCTTTTTTGTGATTAAAATTCCTTTTACATGCAACGTTCTATGTCAATAATGTTTAGAAGATCATGCCCCATTAAAAACTTTCCACGTCTTCTTGGCTTTTTCAATTGAAAAAGCCTTTGCACTTCAATTCTCATATACTAGATAACAATAAGGCCTCTCATGAATTATGTGACCATAGGCAAAAAAGGCAAGAGTGTACTTTTATGAGCATTATTTTATGTGACAAAAGCCAATCCACTTCCATTTCCAATAACTAAAAAGCTAAAGTAATAAAAGCTCTTATAATAAACATGGAATACCGAATATCTCAACTAGAAGACACATGTAACATCTATAAGCAATAAACCCGATTCATAAGTTGGCTTTGGTATATCATTTACTATATGTAAGATATATTATTTTTGCTATTAGTTCGGAAAGCCCCGAACCTCCAGAGAGCTTCCCAAACCTACCCCCTTTTCCAAACCTCTCTTTTTCAATCAAAACCCCCTCCTCTCCCCTCTTTCTCAAGTGCAATCTCTCATTTTCTCTTCCCCCTCCATTTTTTCATTAAAGCCACCCCCCCTCCCTCACCTCCCTTTTTAAAATTACAACCCCCTCCCTTCTCTCTCACTTATAATCTCTCTCTTTCTTTCCCCCTCCCCTTTTTAATTAAATTCTTCCCCCCCCCCTCTCTCTCATGTGTAGACCCTAGGTTTTTTTTTCTCTCTCTCTCTAAAAATTTTCATTTAATTTTTCAAATTAAATTAATTTAAAGTTTTTTTATATAGTTTTTCACACACTTTGAGAGGGAGATTGAAGAAGAGAGAGAGAGAGAGAGAGAGAGAGAGAGAGAGAGAGAGAGAGCATGTAGAGAGAATTACAGAGAGAGGAAAGATAAAATTTAAGAAGAGAGAGAGAGAGAATAAAAAATAGAGGAGAAAGAGAAGAAAAATGGAGGAGGGAGAGAGAGAGAGAGAGAGAACCCAGAGAGGAGAAAAAATAAACTAAAATAAAAGGCAAAGATAGAGAGAAAATTAGACATAGGGAATTTGGGGGAGAGAGAGAGAGAGAGAGAGAGAGCAAATTAAAAAATTAAAAATAGAGAGGAAAAAGAGGAGAGAGAAAGATGAGAAATGGATCACACGGCAACTTTGCTCGCCGCTTTGAGGTAGCGAAGCGGCCTAGCGTTCCATGCGTGCGAAGTGCACATGGAATGCTAGTTTACTATATGTAAGACAGATGCTTAGCATCATTAGATGAAAATTTGGGTCTCTTTAACCTTAAAGCTTTCATAATGAAAGGTGAGAAGGATCGAAGCTTGCTTGGAAGTGAGCTACGGCAGAGAGCAAGAGCAAGAAGAGAGAGAGACACAAATGGGAACTCCAATAGTCACAATATGTGATCGAGCCTTCCTTTATTCAAAGTGTCACTAAAAGAATAAAGAATAAAGTGACAGTGTAACGAGCACCCACCACTTGTAGTGTGCAGTGGCCAGTACTGTCGGTGTAGTAATACACGGGCGGCTAGGCAGAGGCGCCTTTACCCCCAACAACCTTCCACTTAAAGGTGAATCTGCCCCAGTGAGGAGTGAAAAAAAAAAAGAAAAGACAGTACAATGTACACATGTACAACATGATGAGGAAAAACATCATCTTAGCCAACACTAATTAATCTCCTGAGGAAGGCAAAACGCTTAGTAGTGAAGCTTTTTGTGAGCAGATCAGTAGGATTTTCATCAGTGGAGATCTTGACAAGGTTAACAAACTTGTCCTCCATGACCCCACACATGAAGTGATACCTCACCTCAATGTGTTTCGTCTTTGCATGGAAGACCGGATTCTTGGCTAGCTGAATAGCACTCATAGAATCCGAATGCAGCATAGGTATAGTATCAATCCCAAGGTCATGAACCAAATGGCCTAACCATATGGCCTCCTTGCAAGGCTCATTGGCTGCAACATACTCGGCCTCAGTGGCCACAACATACTCGGCCTCAGTGGTAGAGAGAGCTGTATACTTCTAAACCCTGGACATCCAATAAACAACACCTCCACCATATGTAAAGACATAGTCGGAAGTGGACTTCCTACTATCTGCATGTCTTGCATAATTGGAGTCTGTGTAGCCCACAACTCCTATATCCTGGCTGCCATAGCAAATACACATATCTGTTATGCCCTTTAGGTATCTCATGATACCCTTTACAGTATCCCAATGCTTTTTGCCAAGTGTAGCCATATAGTGTGCCACAATACCAACTGCAAAAGGCAATATCTGGATGAGTGGCTATCATGGCATACATCAAACTGCCCGTTGGCTGATGCATAAGGGATCTTGACCATCTCGACCCTTTGCTAATTTTTCTACGAACAATCGATCTGTGAAACCTTCACATAAGAAGGTAATGGACAGCCAATAGGCTTAACGTCCTGCATGTGGAAATGCTCAAGGACTTTATGAATGTACTCCCTCTATGAGAGGTAGAGTAGTCCTTGATGCCTGTCACACTTAATGCAAGAATGTGAGAGGCCTGTCCCAAATCCTTCATCTCAAAGCTCTTCTTCAGCTGAGATTTAAGAGCATCCAGCTCATCATGAGCTTTCTCTGCTATATCAGCATATCATCCACATAAAGTGCCAAAATAAGCAATGAGCCATCGCAGGCTTTCTTCGTGTAAAGACATGGATCCATAGCACTTCCACTATAGCCATGTGGCTGCATAAATGCATCAAACTTATAATACCACTCCCTAGGTGCCTGCTTCAAGCCATAAAGACTTTTCTTCAACTTGTACACTAGGTACTCCCCTGCCAGGTTCTGCAAAGCCCTTAGGTTGCTTCATGTATATCTCATCATGCAAATCCCCATGCAAGAATGCAGTCTTGACATCCATTTGGTACAATTCCAAGTCGCGATTAAGGCCAAAACCAAGCGTAGGGTGGTCATCTTGACCACAAGAGAAAAGACTTTATCAAAGTCAACTCCATGCTCCTATTTAAAATCCTTAGTGACAAGTCTTTCCTTATAAGCCGACTTGGGGTTTCCAAGGGTACTTTTCAGCTTGTACACCCATTTGCATGGTAAAGCCTTATTGCCCTTAGACAGTGCAACCAAATCCCAAGTCATATTCTTGTGCAACCAAAGTTCGATTCATAAGAGCACCCTGCCATGGCACAAATTGAACCACGAACTGGCTAGGTAGAGGCTGCAAATACATTGCTACTCTTCATAAATGAAGAGCACCCTGCCACGGCACAAATCGAACCACGAAGTGGCTAGGTAGAGGCTGCAAATACATTGTTGGCCACAAAAACTGCAAGATACATTTCTTCCTCACCAAGAACCATGCCTTCAAAACACACAAGTGAATGGCACACAAGAAATTGAGAGAAATTATTCCATCCCCACTCTCTTCCTCTTCCTCACTCTCCATAAAAATGCGCATGAAGAACGAGGGAGGAAAGCAAGAACAAGAAGGCAAGTATTGTGCCAAAATGGGAGAGAGGAGGAAATGAAGCGTGAGAGAAGAAGATAAAGGAAGAGAGAGGGTGTAACCACCTCAACCTCCCACCGCCTCAAATCACCCGACAAGCCTCTTCCTTTTCCTTTCTTGATATTATAAAATTGAATTGCATACATCATGGCTAAGGTCTAAGGACCCTTTATTTTTGAAATGGGACAAAAGGTGTTTGACCATCCTTTTCCTTTCCATATTTTAAGATGTGAGCTTAAGGACCCACATTGTTACATTGCTTCATAAATGAAATTTTACAAGAGAGTACAAAAGCAAAGTGCCATTTCATAAAAGATGTTTCCATGTTGAGCACATTTTGGTGCCTATATTTGCACTGATTTCCTGGTTATCATTCCTCCCACACTTAAGTGTGAAGCGTCCTCGCGAACAAATTTGAAGAAGAACCACCATCAGCTTGGACAAATCTTCATCTTCATCTTTGTCTTCTTCTTGGATCTCGAAATTGCCATTGGAAGGGAAAAAATAATAAAACACAAAAGAAAAACACAACTAGGTCGTAAAGCCTAGGTAACAAGCACCCAAAACAACAAAAACACAAAGGATAGGTTTTTCAACAAATTGAATGGAAGGTCAACGTCACTCTCAAGATAGGAAAGAAATAATAACCGCACCATAAAGCGCATTAAAAACTCGAAGAAGATGTATATGTGAAACATACCCATATAAAATATATTGCATTAGAGTTCTCCCACCCAATCTATTTGGGAAAAAAAAAAGGAAAAGTGGTTTTATTATGAGCAAAACACAAAAAATAATTTTAAAAAGAAGAGATTTATAGGATTTTTTGTGTGTATCAAGGATGCTAATCTCGTGAAGAGAAGGGATCAATAGAAGATAGGAAGAAGATGCATGTGAATGGGTTTTAGAGAGGGTTATTTTGATCAAACATTTAAAGTGTTGGCTTTACTGTGTGAAAAAATTAAAGATTTTAACAAAAAATGTCTAGGATAGCTTGTTGTGTTGAAGAGATAATGAAAAAAGTGGCTACGTTTGGAGATAGGGACGACACCAAAAAATGTAGAGTGATGATGGAGGGAAGCCAGAGTGAGGGGGTGGACCTTCCTATCGATCACAAGTGCATGTAGGAGAAATACTGAGCTACAAAGCACAAATTAAAGATGTATTTGGAAAACCTGAAGCTCTGTTTGGCACTGCTCACTCTTGTCAGTCATTTCTTTAACACTCTCGACATATTCATAGCCCTTGTTCTTAGCCTTCTCTGAAGCTTCCCAACCACTCTGCTTGGCCTTCTCTGAAGCTTCCCAACCACTCTGCTTGGCCTTCTCTGATGCCTCCCACACACTATCCTTGGCCTTCTCTATGGCCCTCCCTATAGTCTCACTGGCTCTGTGTGCACTTGTCTCGGCACTCTCTTCAACACCCTCGCCCGTGCTCCAACCCGTCTCTTTCGCTTTCGGAGCAGCTATTTTAGCACTTTCCTTGCCCCCTCACCAGCACTCCAAAATGAATAGCGTTGCTCTTGGAAATGCGATGGCTATGGATGCTTCTCAATTTTTGAAGATTGATCTCAGCTTTTGAAGAACTTTAATGGAGCTGGAGCATTCAATGGACCCGCAAAGACGAAAGTGGGAGAAGGCAATTCTCGAACAATTGCGTGTAGATAGCATCGTGGAGGAAAGGCCACCACTCTCAAGGAGAGATGTCGAAGAAATGTCAAAAGCTCCACATTGCAAGATAAGAAATGAGCCTGCAAACCCTTTCACTTGAGATTTTGTAGCCATCTCTCTTCTTGACCAATGCACCAAATGAAGAGCAACCTGCCATGGCACAAATTGAACCACGAACCGGCTAGTAGAGGCTGCAAATGCATTGCTGGCCACAAAAACCTGCAAGAAACCTTTCTTCCTCACCAAGAACCATGCCTTCAAAACACACAAGTGAATGGCACACAAGAAATTGAGAGAAATTCTTCCATCCTCACCCTCTTCCTCTTCCTCACTCTCCATAAAAATGAGCATGAAGCACAAGATAGGAAAGTAAGAACAAGAAGGCAAGTGTTGTGCCAAAATGGGAGAGAGGAGGAAATGTAGCGTGAGAGAAGAAGATAAAGGAAGAGAGAGGATGTAACCACCTCAACCTCCCACCTCCTCAAATCACCCGACAAGCCTCTTCCTTTTTCTTTCTTGATATTATAAAATTGAATTGCACACATCTTGGCTAAGGTCTAAGGACCCTTTATTTTTGAAATGGGACAAAAGGTGTTTGACCATCCTTTTCCTTTCCATATTTTAAGATGCGAGCTTAAGGACCCACATTGTTACATTGCTTCATAAATGAAATTTTACAAGAGAGTACAAAAGCAAAGTTCCATTTCATAAAAGATGTTTCCATGTTGAGTACATTTTGGTGCCTATATTTGCACTGATTTCCTAGTTATCAGGCCGGTCCAACACCCTAGCCATGTGTACCAACTGTTGCTGCAGGTTGTCCAATTGGCTGTGCAGGAGCACGTGGCTCCTCTTGGAATATAACCTTGCGTATCTCTACCACCTTCTCAGGCTGCCTATGCATCTTGTCTTCATGGAAGACTACATCATGCCTGTGGATGGCTTTCCGCACTTGCGGATCCCAGGAGGCAGTAATCCATCTTGTCTACATCCCCATAGCCAAGGAAAATGCATTTGATACTCTTAGGATCCAACTTAGTACGCTTGTCTTTGGGCACATGGCAGAATGCTTCACATCCAAAGACACGTAGATGCGCATAAGATGGAGGTTTCCCAGTCCATACCTCCTCTACAACCTGAAAATCCAAACCACTAGAAGGTGATCCATCTATGACATGTACATCTATACTGATTGCCTCAACCCAAAAGGTCTGTGGTAAGCCTGCATGGCTAAGCATACTGCGTACACGCTCTTGGATGGTTCTATTCATCCACTCATCCAAACCATTCTGGGGTGGGGTATAGGGGGCGGTCAATTGACGATTAATACCCCTCTCGTCACATAGTTGCTCAAAAGCACATGACACATATTCTCCCCCATTGTCAGTCCTAAGGCATTTCAGCCTATCTTTGAAATACATCCAAGACATCGGACTTAAGCTTAATGGTGTAAGCCTAGACTTTATGCGAAAAATCGTCAATGAATATCACAAAATACTTTGCACCACCCATAGATTGACAGGGCATGGGTTCACAGACATCCGAATGTACCAATGCCAGGGGCTCACTCATGCCTATCCTACAAGACTTCTTAAGTGTATTCCTAGTGTGTCTTCCATAAAGACAATGCTCACATGAATCAAAACATGCGTAGTCAAGGGGCGGTAAGTAGTACAAACCAGAAAGCATTTTCATTCCCTTCAAGGACATATGGCCCAAACAGGCATGCCAAAGAGATACATGCGGGATGGAACCCACTGATAAAACATGCTCAACAGAGCACCCATCAACTACAAGAGGATAGAGGCTCCCAGCTTTGGCATCTCTAGCAAGCACAAGTCTACCATGGGTGATCTTCCAGGCAGAATCCCCAAATGAAATATGAAACCCAGCATCATCAAGCTACTGTGCAGATATAAGACTACGTATAAGCGCAGGTACATGACATGCATCTTGTAACAACAAAGTATTGCCAGTAGAGAACTGCAGCCATACATTCCCAATGCCAACAATAGCAAGTGACATGTCCTCACCCAAGTGAACTGAACCAGAGATAGTGCGGTAGGAGTGAAACCACTCATGGTATGGTGTAACATGAAATGAAGCACCAGAATCCAAAAGCCAGCATTGTGCATACATAGAGTTACAAGAACTATTTGCATACATAGAGTCACAAGAACATCGATCAACGACATAGAATCACAAGAACTATTTGCAAGTATGTACTCATCGGAGTAATCAGTCTGCATGACATTTATCTCCTCGATTTTCACACTGGATTTCATGCTGTGATTAGAGAACTTTTCCTGTACTTTGTCTTTCCCATTCTCTTTGCGCTTCTCATTGCGCAACTCAGACGCTGTGGGCGTATATGACCCTTTTTGCCACAATGATGACATGTCACATTAGCATTTCTTCCACGAGACTTGCTGCACGACTTACCATGCGACTTAGACCTAGACTTTTATGAGTCTCTGCCATGGTCATTCCCACGGTCATTCTTGCCATTACCATCTCTACCTCTAATAGTCAAAGCATGAGATACACGAGAGACATCCAAGTTCTTGCGGTTGATCTCTTTCTGTAGAAGAGCACTCTCTACATCAGGCAAGTTCAAAATAGTAGCAGGAGCACATAAGGCAGTGCGGAATACATCCCATGACTCACTTAGAGTCCCAAGCAAAGACAATGGAGTAACCTCATCATTAAAGGTAATACCCTGCGAAATCAAGTTCTTGAGAATAGAATGGAACTGGCTCAAATGAGTAGACATTGTTATATTCTCCTTCATGTGTATGTCCATAAGCTGCTTCAGCCAATATATCTGACTTGCTAGACTTTTCTTGTCATAGAGGTTCTTAATTTTATCCCAAAGCTGCCAAGCACTTTGTGCTTCCTCAACCACATTATAATGTACATGTTCAGTGAGAGACAAGATGAGGGTGGACTTGCATAACTCATCAAGCTCATCCCATTCATCATCAGTCATAGTTTCAGGCTACTCGCCATGCATCCATAGTGGCTTTATCTGCGATTTCTACACCAATACCTGCCAAACTTGGCTCTTCCAATAGGCATAGTTCGTACCATAAAGCTTAATGATGTTGAAGATAGCACTGTTAGTGGAAGAAGAACCCATAATGCAGTCCAAAACAGTGTGCACACTTCAAAACTGCTTGCTTTTTTCTATTGTAAACATCCAAAAATACCACCAAAACCAAGGCAAAATGACCGCGAACCGATAGCTAATGATGATACCCACCAAGTACAATCAAAAGTACATAAAAATAGGATGATTCAGCATGAAAATTCCACAACAGTCCATACATAACTACTTTCTGTAATAAATTACAGCCAGGTACAATGAGAGCAAACGGTGGGCAAAAGCAATGTACTAAGTCAACCACTGACTGTCAAAGCATAACCAACATCAAGCAGGCATAAATTAGCATATGACAATCATATAGACATTGAGTAAACACCCAAGAAAGTCAAACGAATCCGTCAGTAAGCCGGCACACCCCCTGTGTAATAGGGCAAAGTGTACACAACACTAGCAAGACCTAACACAAAGAGGTGTATGCTCAGGGAATGCGAAGCCCAAATCAGCCCAAGTACATGTATGCGGACCACGACATATCAACCATGCAACATCCAAGTGAAGAAGATCCCAGTCTCAAAAGACTCAAAGCTCAATAGCATAAACCACATGCTCAATGTCTGTCAAACATCCAACAATGCTCCCACTAGCACAAAAGTCGTATGGATCAAGCCAAGAAGCTCAAGAAGGGCATATGAGAGCACTAATGACGAAAGATCCGAGACCAGACATCAATAAGACATCATGAGCATATAGGCTATGTGGCCTCCAATTAGAGCATCCATAAACATCAACTGTATCCCAAATACAACTCTGGCAAGCCAAGAAATATCCCAAGTAAGTTTCCAGAAGCCAGATGCAAGCCAAGACAAGGCACTAGTAGCAATCGGCTTCAAACAATGTAAGTAGCATGAAGCATAGTGGCATAGGCCAAGCATGTCAAGACCGGTCATACATAGGTAACATACATACCATATGTACATCCAAGATGGAGCATCAAACGCATTCCAAAGCTGAGCTCAAGCTCAAATGAAGATCTAGAACCAAAGACAAGCTTGATGTCGTACCCCGAAAGTCAATACTTCATTGCATATCCTAAAGACATAGCCCGAAACCAATAGGCATAACCAAACTGGAGGTAGAATAACTTGTCAACCAAGGTAGCATAAATCCCAACCAACAACAAAGTGTCTGCATCCAAATCAAGGCTCAATAGCTCTCAAATAGCATATCAGGGCATAAACCATGATGAACAAGCATCAATACATCCAATAGGACACCCGAATGTCAACAAAGAGCATTATGCATAAGCTGTCCCTTATTAAACTTTGCTACCCAAACAATGTGCAACAATAAATCCCTACATAAATTGATCTATGGAAGCTCAAACCAAGTCTCAAAGCATCTTAAAACATTGGGCAAACATCCCAAAAGTATCTAGGCATCAAATATCAAGCCTCGGGAGTATCACATAATCTAAGAGCATGACATTTTCTTATTGTAAATCAACTCAGATCTGTTGTAGAAAATGCTGTGATCAGAATTTGGCAGATCTAACATCGCCATCGTGTTTGGAGTGTGCCAAAACCCCAAGTTAGACTCTTACCTTGTCTAAGTTGGGTTTCGAATGCCTGAGATATGAGAAAAAATGAGATTTTGGAGCTAGATTTTGAAACAGGTGTGAAAAAAATGTGAGTTGACTGTGGGGCCTGCTGGTTATGCTCAGGATAAGGGGGCAAATGGGGGCATACAAGGTGCCCAATGAAGCCAAGGAACACCTGCAAAGAGCCTATGAGGGCCAAGGAGAGGTGGGAGATGAAATCTTACATCGCGGGAAAGAAGCCATGGCTGGCATTGAAGCTCTAAGCTCTAGGTCTTCAATCTCGGCTGAAGTAATGTCGGGCCAAGTCCATAATCAAGATCTAATCCAAAGCTCTGATACCAGTTGAAAGGTGACAAGGATCGAAGCTTGCTTGGAAGTGAGCTATGGCGGAGAGCAAGAGCAAGAAGAGAGAGAGACACAAATGGGAACTCCAACAGTCACAATGTGTGACCGGGCCTTCCTTTATTCAAACTATCACTAAAAGAATAAAGAATAAAGTGAGGATGACGGGCGTCTGCCACTTGCAGTGTGCAGTGGCGGGTATTGTCAGTGTAGTAATACACGGGTGGCTAGGTAGAGGCGCCTTTACCCCCAACACATAATACTTGCTTAGATTGTGAGGCCACCATCCATAAGGAAGGGAGGGTGGAGAAAGCTTATGACTTTTGACAACAAAAATTATCACCATTTATTTTTCTTTGGATAAGGCTCTCATGAGTGGACATGTGTATTTGAGAAATACAATTAAATATAGCACATGCATTGAGTCGTGTACCAAGTCTATTAACAAGTTCAAAATTGAACAAAACCTCTACAAAATCTTGCAACCTTTAGTTTTCCTTCTTTTTGGATTGTGTGAAAATTCATTTTGAACTTGACAAGGCATCAATCATCTATATTATATCTTTATTTAGACTATAGGTTCACCGAACCACTAGATTCCCTTAATTATGGACTCTCTCTCTCTCTCTCTCTGTCTATCTCTCTCTTATACTAACATTCATTCTTCATTAGTATGTTGCATTCATGCCACTACCTCCCTGTCACAACTGCCATCATTGATTTTCATCATAGTCACTGCTTCTGGGATCAACTTGAGGGTTACTTCTATGGTCACCCTAACAACAATCGAATGCCCATTTGAGAAAAGTCATTTCCAACCGATCAAAGATAAGAGAAACTAACACTACACTTGGTTCAAAGAGAGTGTGAATCAAGGGGGTCAATATTGTCAAACCTCCCCCCAAAAATGCTAATTTGAGTTCTAACCTAGCTCTTAGGCAATCATGGTCAATCAACTTTAGGCCCACTTAAATGTGTTGAAAGCCAACTGACTTATTGAGTCCACCAATCTGTATGATAGCATTGGATAACTATCCACCAAATGCATTAGTCATGTTTAATTCTTTAATTAAGAGCTTTACCACACTATGAGGACTTATAGGAACAAATTTCTTAATTACCTCTTTACATATGATTCATTGAACATTATCTAGGCATGTGCACAAAGACAATTGAATATATCCATTTCCAAACAATTATTTAAAAATAACCTTGTGAGGTTTGTGAGTCTTGTCTCCTCCAAGACAAATTTATTGCCATTAGATATCACAATCCTTCTTGGGTTCCACCTTGCCCTTATCTAGAATTGAGGCCTATACAAAGGCCACAGATTGTGCTCGCTAGAGGGTGTCTTCTCCATCTTAGGACTAGTCATGGGGATTACCACATGACTAGAGCCCCAGTAGTTCCATTGCAACCATGGTGGGGAACCTTCCTTATGTGCTTGACCCCTTGCCTTAGGTGTCAATCTAAACACTTTGAGCAACAATATCTTTGGCTCAAGGTAATGAAGTCTCTACTCGATGATGTCCCTTGGGGGGGTACAACGCCTAATAATTCTTGACAATTAACATGCTTGAAATCTCTAGCAACTATTTTCATTCACGCACAACCAAAAACAATGATATTATTTTCAAATATTTTAATTTATTTTGGATAATACAAACACAACATTCCAATTGATGCATGTAATGCATTGTACAAGTACTAGGTACTATTTCACCAAGCAACATTTGTAACACGTATATTCTTCTAATCTCAACTACCCCCATTTGAGAGGTTGAAAGAGGACCTACCTTTGTTTTACTACTAACATAATCTTATGATAAATACTTTTTGAACCTTTTTTCCTAAAATTGATAGCATTGCTCATTGAGTAGTCTCCAGGCTTTTACAAGCACATATCTTTATTTCTTCCACTCTTTGTGTTAGGACCTAGGTAATCCTAAGGCTTTTTCTTGGAGGAATTAGAGGAGAATTAATAGCTTTCAAGGTCCTCAAGATGTATCTAATTGCAGCTACTAAATCTCTCAATGTTCCTTTTGGATTCCTTTGTGGTCCTCTTACTCAAGATCGATGTGCCTCCTATTTGAGCTTGAATTATGAGATTGATAACTTATTCCTCTCCTTGCTTAGGACACCTAATCTTATTCTAAAACTCTTAAAAGCTAGCCCTTTTGATTCCCCTGTTTATATCAATATGATATTATGACAATATAAGTTTTGATAGACTATTACTTGGATAACATGATTTACTATGGATGGGGTGTTCTATAGAGTTTCCCTTGATATGGGTTTCAAATCCTCTCTATATCTATTTGATACTATTATTATGCCTTGTGCATTGTTAGAGCTAGCGATTACTCCCTTTGGTGCTTCAAGGGCCTTTGAAACTAAGTACCCATAAGAGTTTATTATTGATAGGGATAAAGAAAAGGATATTAGATGTGATATCAGGAGACACTATAAGGGATTATACTCGCAAACAAACATGGTAACCCTCTCAATGAAGCAAGCATAGGATGAAAAATGCATGGTAAGATTTTCCAACATGTTGTAATTATTTTCCAAAGATTATTATCGATACAAATTTGAGGGCCTACCTCATAGACGTTGTCGCAGCACGTAGGGTTGAAGGTCGCCATAGGCGTTTGGCAAGAGAAGAATGTATGGGGGTTCAAGAGCTTAGACTCCGGAGATGGTAGAGATAAGAGAAGGGTTGAAGGTTTCAAGCCAAGTTCTTGAAGATAAGAGACAGCAGGGTGAAGGTAGATTCAAGGATAGGAGTAGACGAAAGAGAAGGGGTTCGAAGAAATTGAAGACATAGAAGAATTCTCCCAAAAAAAAATAAAAAAGGAAGAAGAATACTAATAGAGATGAAGCCTATCAGTTTCTTTCAGCATTATGAGAAGATATAACTCTAATAGACAAAAATATGTATAAAATAATACCCTCCTCTATGCTACTTAGATCGCCAATTTGATACTTCCATTGGCTTTGAAAGGGGGGTAAAATACCAGCATACCTAGCTAGATTTGTGCCAGATCACTCCTTTTTCATCTCCCCCTTCTCGGAGTGCTGTTCACTGCTTGAAAACAGCGATCGCGCATTGCACGATTTCATCAATCTCTCTTTTTACATAAAATCCTCTCAAATTGGCTGAAAGCTACATGCTTTCTTTTACATGTCATCCTAATCTAGAAGTTGTCTACAGTTTTATGGATTTTTACAAGAGATAATATTTAGAATATCAAAATTTGGCTAAAAACTTGTCCAAAAAAATTTAATATTTTGAACCATGGACACTAACATTAATGCGTAAAGTGGCATTGGCTCTCTAAATCTAAAAGGAAGCCATACTCTGATTTTTTTTAACACGGTGTGCGTGTAGCGGCACGACGTTCACCCCCTCCTAACCTACACATCCTTTGGCATGTGCCAAAGTCTTATGGATTTGCAGTGTTAGAAGAAGTATCTTTTGCCATGTCAATGTCTTCATCTTCTGCCTCTTCTTATTCCTCTATGTCTTCATGCTCTTGAATTATATTCAAGTCTTCTAACTCATATCTTGAACTTTCTCTTCGTTTGAAGAGCTTGATTCTTTTTCCAGCTACGGGTATCTTTATGTTGGTCCCATCCAATTCAGCCAATGAATATGTGGCATTGTCATGAATGGCCTTTACCACATAAGGGCCAAACCAATGCTTTACCATCTTCCTAGAAGCACTGTATTGATTGTCTAGGATGTTGTCATAGACAAGCACCCAATCATTTTCTTGAATTGCTCTTGGCTGAAGTCGATGTTGCTTATCAAGTCTTCTTTTGTTCTTTAGTCTTGATGTCTTCAGCTTCTCAATAGCTGCTTGAACAACTTCAAGCCTTCTTTCTAGCTGCCATATGTGCAAAGTCAGCAACTCTTCTCTATTGATGCCTTCCTTCCAAGGTAGAAGATTCCATGTGAGAATAGATTCTTCAATTGGCATAATTGGTTGTTGTCCATGCATAAGTTCAGCTGGCATATAGCCAGTCACTAAACTATGAGTAGTTGGGTTAGCCCATAATGCAAAAAGTAGCATTTTAGGCCATTCTTCGATCTTTTCTCTACAAGACTTTGCTAGAGCTTTGAGAATAGGTTTATGACCTCTCTCACTCTTTCCATTGCCTTCAGGAATGTAGGCTGATGTCAATGCCAACTTGATACCCAATTGAGCAAAGAAGTTGCATGCCTCATCAGCATCCAGTTCTCCTCTATCTGGAGTTACTTTACCCACACAACCATATCTGCAAAACACATCTTCAGGCAAAAAACGACAAATAGCTTGAGTGGACTTGGCTGTTAAGTCTTTGCCTTCAACTTGATTGGTTAGATCCTCTCTTGCAAGCACAAAATACTGCATATTCCATATTCCTGTAGGTATGGTTACAAGATCAATAACCCATCTATAATGTATAGACAAGGGATAAGTCGGTTGTAACCCATCTCGATGCTTGATCATAGAATACATCTGACAGACATATTCTGACACACATAACAAGTTTCAACAAAATGTGCTATGTCCCAATATATGTTTTGCCACCAATATTTTTCTTTGACTTTACTAAAGATTCCCCATATGCCTCTATGGCTAGCCCATAGGCTTTCATGAAATTCCTTTATTACCTGTTGTTGCAATCTTTTGTTACCTAAAACTCGGACAGGTGCTCCTTTCTTCTTCTTTGCGTGCTTCCATAGATGCCCTTCTTTAAGAAAAAAGCCATAAGCTTTCCTCTTGATATGCTTGAACTCCTTATCAGTCCAAGTCTCCTTCTTCTTCATTGTGCTCAAATATTGGCCGATCTTCAGACAACGATCTTCAGCCAATCTTCTTCAAGGAAATGAACTAGAACTTGAGCAATGCAATGAGTATACTAGCTTCTAGTTGACCACCCTGTTGTTTTTAGCTTTGGACCAGCATATGTAGTAACTGAAAAGGTATGTCTCTAGCAAATCTGTATGTTGTACAGTCAATAGTATGGGTTGTTATAAGTCTCTTCTAGCCATGACTAAAGCTGAAAGAAAATACTTATGTCATGTAAAAAGGGAGCTGAAAACTTATGACATGATGGCTGAAAATGAAGATATTATGGCTATTTTTTTGGACTGATTACTACTGACACATTGCCTGAAATATATGCAACTGCCCATATAGAAAATCAGGCTAAAAATTAGTCCATAGAAGTATGTACATTGGATTTTTATCAAATAATTCAAGAATTTGTTAAGTAGAAAGACATTGGTTTACTCAACAAGGCTAAAGTGCAAGTGGAGACAAAATACAAGACGGTGGATT